>NC_035109.1:128065408-128370024 GCF_002204515.2 Aedes aegypti | reverse complement strand
CTAATCTTAATGGTAATATTTATATTACAAACCAGAATATATATAATATTCAAGTAGACAATCCGTCTGGAAAATTTAAATGCGGAGAAAAAATCAGGTGGAACTTAGCTTCAAGTGGTCTGATTGATCTGAAATTTGTATCGCAGCTCAGAAATAACATGAATTTTACTTAACTTAAAAATTGCAATATTTTACACACAAAATTTCTAGTAATTTAAAATTTTACATTACGTGAAAACTAGCATGAAATATTCTGCAAGTATTGAGATCCATTTTGAATTCAAAATTTTCGTTTTTGTTAAAATTGCAGATTTGCGATAACTCAAAAGTTTGTTTATGAAATGCTCTGAATTTATAGCTTAGCAAAATTTTAAGTTACTTTTAAGCTACGGTGACAATTTAAGATTAATCTGATTACTAGAAGCCGGGACATATGCCTTCAAACTTGTCCATTTTGTATGGAAAAATGCCAATTCTTTATTCAGTCCAATACTGCATATTCATTAGGCAATTCATGGCGAAATTCTCTATCTGTCGCTCTTCAACAACACTTGAAAACAGTGGTGCTAGTAGGGTACAGAGCTACTTCGGCACTTCCAGGATCCATTCTGGCATGGGAGGGTTTTCTCGGCCGAATTGTCTGAATTTTTGCAATAAGAAGCGCTTCAGTACGATGCATATTGTGTCCAAATATGAGCTTTGTAGCTTTCAAAAAACCCCACTGCCGAAGTGAATCAAAAGTGCCAAAAATTGGATCCGGCTCCCTACCTGTCAACTTTTACACGAACTGGCACCGTTGTTTTCCGATTTCAAAAAGGAGGGAAAGAGCGCGATTTTCTGATGACGTTACCGTGCAATGGGCAATTACCAATGTTCCTGACCGATGGATTACAACATAGTTGTAACAGATTCTGTTACTCAGTAAGCACTTTTTTTTTAACAAAATTTGTTATAATTTTGACTGGTTAGTAGTTAAAATAACAAAAATTATAACAAAATTTGCTCTATATTAAACAAGATTAAAACAAAATATGTAATAATTTAAACAAAATTTTAACTCACTATATTGAAAGCTAAACAAAAATATAACACATTGTATTGTTTTTCACACCTGAAATATAACAAAATTTCTTATTTTTATTCGATTTCGAGTTACTTTCAGATAACTTATAACAAACTGTGTTATAATTATGTTTCAACTAAAACATATTTTGAATAGACTTTGTTATTAAACCTGATTCTGTTATAGTTTTTTCGACCTACTCACTTTTTTTCTAGCAAAAATGAAATAAAATTTGTTATGTGATACAATTTTCTTACAATCCACTGGTCTGGTGATATTGTAATTTTAAGCTGATCTGAAAAAGATAATTGACAATAACACAGCGTTATAAAAATAACGTTTTTTCTAAATCGCCAATAAATAACTTTTGAGCACCGAATGTATTATGAGCTTTGTTGTTAAGTATAGTTATATACATGAAGCTTGAATTATGTGGCAATTTGAACAAATAAATTTCCATACAAGCTGGTAAACTTGCAAGTTAGCTCATATAGTGAAAATTTGCATTTTTAAAAGCCAAAACTAGACGTGCTTTAATATTTTTTAAAACGACCATGGATTCAGCAACACTTAATTAAGTAAATGCGGTATTTTGATGCTTGAGACAAAATCGTGTTCCGCAGCGTAACCAAAACTTGTCGAAATTGATTAGGTTATTTTTAATCAGTTTTCTGGTTTTATAATAATTAATGGGGTTTCTCGTCAAAATGCTACTTATAGTCAAACATTGATAGGTGCATGTTATGAATTAAATCTAAAGAAATCTATGCTGTCAAAAGTATAGATATTTATTCAAAAGAATTTATTGTAAAAACTTGCTGGATATCCCGATGATGTAAATGGATGTAAGCTTAAAATTTTTCTGAAAACACTGCGGAACACGTTTTTGTCTCAAGCACCAAAATATCGCTATTCACTCAATTAAGGGTTGCTGAATTCATTGCAGTTTTCAAAAATATCATAGCACGTCTAGTTTTTGAGACATGAGAAACATGGCTATTGAAAATGCAAAAAATGACTATTTTAGCCAACTTGCATGCAAGTTTGCCAGCTTGTAAGGCAATTTATTTGCTTAATTTGCCACAGAATTCAAACTTTATTTGTATAACAATACTTATCGGCAAAGTTTATAACACTTTCGATTCGGAAATGTTATTTTTGATGGTTTAAAAAAGTATTGTATTTTCCCATATAAGAGAAACGAAGAATTTCGTATGGAGACAGCAAACATGTCGAAAAAATCGGTTTAATTTAAATTTAATCGCGCAATTTCAACCAAATTTAATCCAAAATGAAAGTTTATTTGCAAAATAGCATGCTTAGTGGATTTGATCACAAAAAATGTGATAAATTATACTTTAAATTTCATGTAAACATCAATGAAATCAATGTTTTATACAACTTTGGCAACCTGTAGCTAAAAATTGTGACGTGCTGGAACATTTCGGAACATGGCATCATATTCAGCAACCCCAAATCAACTCGAGACACATATTTTGATCCTTGAGACACGCAAAAATGTAGTTTTTGTTGCGCTGTGAAATTTGTTCCGAGCTTACTTTGATGAACATTGTAAATGTTGCTGTTTCCAACGCCGTTCGCATCGCAACCTATTTTGTCCTTGACAACGTCTTCGCTTGAAAAAATACTGCTTTCGACGTTCTGTCCCTTCGATGTTTTGGCATTCGACATTTTGTGCCTAAGCCTCCAAGTAATTTTCGTTTTATTGTAATTCTCTTCTTTCGACGTTTAGTCACCCATCCATTAGACTCATATTTTTTTTAATTTTGGCATTATGGTGTCGTAGTGTTAAGGTGGCCGTAAACTGATTTTTGCTACCTGTTCCACGCCACAGGTACCGTTTTGTCTCAAATTCCGAACATACTCATATTCCGAACACTCGGTTTTGGTATGGCGATGTGGTTGAAATGTTTCGCTGAAATATGTCATCAAATTACTAGGAAATGGCAGTTAATTACAATTCAATTTAACCATCTTCAAATCTACTTTATACCTCGGGAGTAGTGATGATTCTCTAGTTCGAGGCCAGTATAACTAGCTTAGATAAATTCATTTGCGAAATTATTCATTCGAATACGATTTATTCGTGCTGTTCGGAATTCGAATGAAGTGTTCGGAATATGAGACAGAATGAACACAGTGTGCGGCATTTGAATCAAAATGATGTTCTATATTTTCACTTCAAATCAATACTAAACAATTTTAAATGAACATTTTTATTGACTCATCCTACACCTAGCAGTTGGACTTTGTGAAGAAATTAAAATTTTGATTAAATTGAAGTCACTGTTGGCCTTAAGTGTTCGGAATATGAGTCAAAACGGTTTATGGACAAAAGGTTGAAAGACAAAACGTCGAAAGGACAAAAGGTCGAAAGGACAAAAGGTTGAAAATTATTTGCTTGGTGGGGAATTTTTCCTTCTTTGAAAAAATATTTTCAACCTTTTGTCCCTTCTTTTTTGTTCTTCGACCTTTTGTCCTTTCGACCTTTTGTCTTTTGGCCTTCTGTCCTTTCGACCTTTTGTCTTTCGACCTTTTGTCATAGATTCAGTCAAAACGGTATACTTTTTTATTTTTAAACGGCAAGTCTTCTCGTTTAATGCTGTATCTTCTCTATTAATGAGTGAATCTTTAAATAAATAAATAATTAAAATTCACCGAATACAACACCACATTTTCCAAAAATATAACTAGATCATGTTGGATAAATATGAGTGCTAAGACAATCTGTTGGTATTTGAATTCGAAAATTGTAACCTTCTGAGTTCTTCAATCATCAAGTGGCTTGGTAGCTTGATTGGTAAAGAACTCGTCTAGCATACAAGAGTCGCGGGTTCAAATCCCATATTCACAGCACAAGGATTTTTTTTCAGAATTTTTTTAATATATACACTTCATAGTTGCTACCTCTTGATCAATGTTTGCTTTCGATGTCTTGACGAATCGGATTGATTGCCCTGATCTTCTGCGACAAGCGAACTTTTTCGTTCCGGCTCGGAGATCCCGCCCACGTTCGTTTTTCTGGACCCCAAGACATCGTACAGTATTTGGACAAAATCACCCGATGGAAAGATGTTTTAATTTAAATTAATTAACTCATTACGCGTGGTAAAGATGGACAAATTATGGGTGAAATTATGAAAAAAATCCACGTGCTCGGCTGGGATTTGAACCCAGGACTCTTGTATGCTAGACGAGCGCTTTACCAACTAAGCTACCGAGCCACTTAGTGACCCAATAACTGAGTTGGTTACAAGTTTATTGGGTCACCAAGTGGCTCGGTAGCTTAGTTGGTAAAGCGCTCGTCTAGCATACAAGAGTCCTGGGATCAAATCCCAGCCGAGCACGTGGATTTTTTTCATAATTTCACCCATAATTTGTCCATCTTTACCACGCGTAATGAGTTAATTAATTTAATAACCATGCGGATTGGATTACCGAACAGCTCCATATAAGTGTCAGTTGTTTTAATTTGTTAAATGTTGATGTTTTTGACTTTAATGTGAGTAGAAATAAGTTCAAAGCTAGAATAAGATCAATACATTAGATTAAGACCAATACAGTCTGTACAGCAATGCTAAAGATGGAGTGAAATAAATAAATAAATAATCAGGATAGTGATATTGCACAGAGAACCACACAGATTGAGCTTCGGTTTTAGATTTTTACTTTCTTCAATGTACAATGACACTAATCCTAGTATTACTAGATTGATATCGGCACCGGTTGCGTCCTTATGTTCACCGGAGAGATAATGGTAATTAGATAGACGTTGTTACTAGAAAAAGTATCCACTAAATTTCTCATAGCTGCTTTGGAAGGAGGTATGCTTTGGTGTATGGATTATTTAGCCTTGGATACCACTGTGATAATCGGTTAAGTTGATTAACTCCATTCAATAAAATGTTTGATGTCATTATCAATGATGACGTAGAAAAATAGAGAATGATAACAACTACCGAAAAGCTAAACATTACATATAATTTGCAATTGGATTAGATGGACAAATTGATGTGAAAATTTGCGAAAAAGTTACACGTCTTCTCAGTGAGAATCGAACTCACGACTCCCCGATCTCTAGTTAACGCGCAGTTGCTGGCTAGTGTAGTGTGCTATTCCTATACCTAAAAAACAATGCGCTCTCGGGCTAGGCATTGGATATATATAGAAAGCGTTGTGTTTGGATGGGCATCTAATTCTTCCGAAAGAGGTGCACTTTGCGAAAGAGGACCACGTGATTATTGAGCTGAAATCGAATTCAGGTTAACTTCTGCGTTCATGAGTCCTCTCATGGCGTAGTGGTTAACGCGCCCCAACTAGAGATCGGGGAGTCGTGAGTTCGATTCTCACTGAGAAGACGTGTAACTTTTTCGCAAATTTTCACATCAATTTGTCCATCTAATCCAATTGCAAATTATATGTAATGTTTAGCTTTTCGGTAGTTGTTAAACTTCCACTCGGCTGGTTGGCCGTAAACCACGATTCATAATTAAAACAAGTAGAGAATGATAGCTAAATATCTAATATTAGGAAAAATGTTACAAATTTGAAAAATCGGATCCGGCATTGGTTTTGAGAGGGACTAACCTCCTCGTTTGAAGAGAGTTGCTGGGCGACTAAGGATCACTACAAAAAGGGGTCTATTTTATTCCTTCGTGTACGCGACCTCCTGCTTGGGATGCAGAAGCTATATCCAATAATTTTGTTTTCGTTTGTTGTTATGTTAGTACTAAGGCCAAACAAATTGAAGTACAATTTTGTGATCAAAATCCAAAATATCCAATCAACTAAATTTGACATAATTTTGATACCATACCCTGCCCGGGGATGCCGTCCAGTCTGGTAAGGTTCCGAATGTCTCACACCAGCCAGTACCGACCGATCTCGCACGGTCTAGCACTATGGGTTTGAGCTATTCCCCCATTGTTCCGCTCGGAAGAAGGGTGATCTGCTTTCTGCGCTTCATAAATCATCCAAAGATCGAGCAGAAAGCAGAACCGGACAAAGGTTCCCATCTCGGGGTTGCAAGTGGGAAGTTGAAACTTTTTAAAAGGATTAGCCACCTTCTATGGTAATTGACCAGCACCAGCCCAGGTAGATGACTACACCTTCCGAAGACCCAAAGTCCCGTTCGCATTTCACCTCGATCGCCTCGCCTCACCCGAGAAAGACCTTTTGTCTTGACGCTGGTCCAGAAAGGGTTGAGTTGAGGGTGGGAAATTTTCTTTTTTTGATTAGTGGCGATCACACATGCACTTCTTTTGCTCCGGAATCTCGGGCGATGCGCATTCTCATCTGCACTTCAGCGATGCACTGTGGTTGCGTTTAGTTCCCACACCCACCCGTCGTCGTCATCACACTCTTGAAGCGGTGGTTTTATGCGGCTTGTGACCCGTTTCATGCTACCGTTTTATCGCGAGTATGAGAAGTTCATTAGGCCGCTAGTTTGCCAGCTTCTGGTGGCAATTAAATTGCCTGTTTTCACTGACTGCTGAGCCGACAGAAAACCGCGCTGCGATGATGGTTATCGAATGACGTGTGTGTACTGTGGCCGCGTGAAAGTGAAGCGGTTTTCATGCGCTTTACTGGGGGAGGAGGACTGGAGTTCACACATTCACAATTGGATGCGCATAATTGTGGCGTGCTCCCATTTCCGGAAGTTCCACGGTGACCTCTGGGTTGCGTATCGCTATGTCGGAATAGTAGATGAAGCTTGTGGTCCGAATTTGACACACATTGAGGGAAGCTGAGTTGTAACAGTAAGTACAGATGAAGGGAAATCTCAAAAAATGCATGGATGCACCTACGAAAACATATTTATTTTTACAAAACAAAAACTGATTCAAAATGTATACTACTGCTGCTTACAAACTTATCGTGGATTTGAGATCACACGTTATGTTATTCTTCAGAATAATCCTCACACTATCGCACCCGCCATTTCGCGTTTCTCAGCATCAAGTGGTCAAATTTTTACCGTACACTGGGATCAAATGTCGAAAATGACCTGTTTCTTCGATACTGTAACGTGCGAACTCTAACATCACTTTATACGTTTTAGTTCTTCGTTTACATTCTAGTCGAATCTCTTCTATCGATGTCACCGAATTTTTATGGTTCCCATATTTTGCATTTCTTCCTTCTTCTGGACCAAGTGCTCGCCCAACGACATGTCATTTGATGCCGCTCGCAGCAAAGCGAGAGTTATTATGTTATTTTGCCTGTTCCCTGCCTCTCCGCTTACGGTCCAGATGGTGACAGATTTATGCCCGAAACGGTCCTCCTTCAACTATTTTCTTCGCAGATAGCCCCGACCGACGACCGAAGTGACTGAACTGAAGTGATCAAGTGGTGTGAGGGCTAGCTTTATGGGAACTAATCGCATCAGGATACGCAAATCACCGACCAGGCCGGCAGCTGGTCACGCAATACATTAGGCAAATTTTTCTTTTAAAATTTCCGAAAAAGTCGTTCCACTCCAGAATGATTGATGGGAAGCCGTAGTGTCCAGGTTGTCTCTTGGGGTTGAGGTAGAGATCTGCTTTATGAACGCTTCTTTTTATGTCCTTGAAGCGTGAGTAGAAGACTGATGCTGGACCATCCTCACAGCTCATTCCATCATCGTTTACGATCCAGTAAAATTTGTTTATTGAACCTTCCGTTACGTAATAGCAAAAATTTCGTCCCATCGATTGTTTACGACCTGTTTATTGACCCACATAGAGAGACCAACGCCGAGAAACATTAGAAGACTCTCCCATTCCAGGCGGGTGTTGCCATCGATTCTCGAAATTGAGACGACCTTTTGGATGGAGTAAAATAGCCCGCAAAGCTCAGTCAAACCCAATGTACGTGAAACCGTGGACAACGACGACAGCGAAATAAAAGCTGAAATCGTGATTCTCGTTCGTCCACCGCCAGTCCATATACCTTCCAATTCGCGCAAATGTTTGACCAGCCGCTGCGCTTTGTGCCATACAGGTCTCGAGTAGGCACGCAAAGTTGAAACGAAGGGTCAGTGGAGATTTCCTTCCAGAGATATCAATGTGCAAAAGGGTTCGGATTGGCTTTGCTGGCTTATGGGGAGTTATGCTTTGACGAGGGGATCCGAGCTTCTGGGTTATAACAAGATCTTGGGCAGAGATTTGCTGGAGTGTTGAGGCTGCAGAAGTTTTGCACTATTCGGTCAGCAAGCGTGAGAATTGGCAACGATCAACAAGAGCTGTTCACGTTTGTTATGAAGAATGCTCATTGCATTCGGTTTATTAGATTTATCAATGACTTAAAATTTCTCGTAAAGCTACCATCGTCACATGAGAAGTCAAAGTTGAAGTTGATTTGAGTATTTCGTTCCTTTCAATTCCGCCTGAATTCTAGTTTTGGATTCTCTATAACTTTTATAAATGAGATTTTTTGTACTTTAATTCATAAATATGACAGCTTCTGACGATAATGGAATATTTTATATCATCACATCATCTTCCAGAAGGTAGCTCATATAATTCTTGGACGGAAATGCTGGTGTTCCTCAAGGCAACATTCAGAAACCAATATCGTACAAAATTTTCACATATTTATCAGGATAACAAAAATTTCTACACCAAAGGACGAATTAAAAAATGTTTGGATATGTTTAACCTCATACTTTCAAAACTGGAACATTTCTCGCGCAACTTTTCAAAAGTCATTGAAAGGCTCTCTTTATTCACTCTATCTTCCATCAAAAACTAAGCCACATTAATCTCTCCTGTTGCATTCTTTGTATCAATCGCTAGCGAATGATATTGTCTTTTGAACTACAGGAAAACCTTCCCAAAAACTTTGGTGTTGACCGAAAAAGAGCGAACACAATAAAGTTCAGCGAGAATTGTACCAAAAGTTTTTAATTTGAACCTTCATGTAGCCAGGTTGTCACGATTGGTGTTGAACATTTTAGGATTTTTTACAGTTGTGAAATAAAACTTGAACTGTAACACTCTTATAGGATTTTGTGGAGACTGTTTCCTCTTAATTTCGTTCTAGTAAAAAGCAATACAAACAGTGTAGTTCTATACTTTCTACAGTTGTATACGGAGTGGTCGGCTGTGACTTAAAATTTCCCACACCATAACTGTACTGCACCGGAAAACTTCCGTGTGGTACACTTTCCAGTTCCGCGTCCCTACTCACTCCCTCTCTCTTCTATCAACGCGTGGCCCCATTTGTCCACCTCCGAGATGCCGCTCCAGAATTAATTGTACTGAGAAGATTCACACAATTGTATTCAATTGCAAGTGTCCATTTTCATAATTTACCGGTGAAGATGCAACTGCAGGTCGGGGAAACCAGAAAGTGCAACTTTGCGCGCGCTAATCACTCCCCCTCCCTTTGGCACATATCTCTTCCCCACAGGTCGTCTAAATCTCGGCTACTCAATTCGATTCCGCAGACAAAGAGTCATCAACAACAAATATATCCGAGTGAACGTTTGCCGACTTTTGCAGCTCGGATGATTGCGGGTTGAGAGCCGTCGCACTATGGGATATTTGGATAATCTAGCTGGCCAAAAGTCTGTCAAGCCGTTTGTCACATTCTTTATGTGCAGTTTGTAGTGGAGTACATTTTGAACGGTATTTTGATGTATCATGCATGACTTACATACTTAAAACTAATCATTGGTACCGTAAACGGAAGTTACTTCATACTTATAAGCCATTGAAAGTGAGTCAGATAATGTCGACTTTTTACTTACTGCCGTCATTTAGGATGGAAATGGGTCAAAATGGGATATGTATGAATTATTTTTAGGATGACTATAGCAATTTAACTCCAATAAACTTCAATTTTGATGTGTATGTTCTTTGAGGGTTCATAAGCAACTGTCAAAAATAAATGAAAAATAATTATTTACCACGGCATTATAAGTGAATAAAAAAATGACCAAAACTCACCCTTTACATGGGATGACAATGAGTCATTGTTATTGAAAAAACTTGTTTTTGACAATATGATTGCAACACCATTCACAGCTGAAAAATATTGATGAAATACGATACAAACAAGACGAAAATATATCTTAGATGTTTCACAAGTATGGAAACCCTATTTAAAAGTACAAATATATCAAAAAATTATACAGCTATAATCATATAGCATGTAAAACCAGAATGTATCGTCAATTTTGCATAATTTCTCTATTTTTTTCCTTTGAATTGTCTTCAAAGTCTTGTCTAATTGCTATACAATCTATTTAGTTTTCCCAAAGATGAACTAAACCGTGATTATTTTAAACCTTCGCAAAAAGTTAAATTTCAGTGCGACATGTCGCGATCAATAGATTAAAGGCGGTTTGCGAAGTTGTGGACGACATAATCCCGGTACTTTCGAGATCCAACAACTCTTTTGTACTTCCGCGAGATGTTTCTATAAGATGAAAATACTAATAATTTCTTGAATTAGAAAATAAAAACATTTTATAATTTTACGATGTAGCTTCCCATGGAAAGCAGTTGCTGGCTTGAGAAGTTATCAAAGTGTTTTGCATTGTTATTCAATATCTTGTTCGATGTTTCAGCGATTCTGTATTTAGAGAGGATTACGTACGGCACCGTAAAACGCCAAAAAGATAGACTTGTAATTTCGTGCACTATCGTTCTTGCCTTACCCAATCTCACTCCCATTTTTTTGATGTTATAGATACCCTAACAAAAATATTTAAAGTTCTGTGGGTAAATCAAATAATCAAATGGATTCTGGAAAACACGAGTGAAGTGAATTGAAAGGAGACTTCCTACTAATATAACAATAGAGGTTAAAGTACACGCGTGTTGCTTTGCACAGTACAATTTTAATGGTGTAAATTTTCTCTAGTTTCAACATACAAGTTCAATGATATATTAACTTAAAACTACTACAGTAATGGCCCGATTCTGTCAGTCCACCCCCCCCGGGTCATTTTATTTTGTTCCTGTTTTTAAATTTTCGACATGTTACATGATCACATGGACTTTTAAAAAAACGATGGACATGGGCGTAGCCAGGTTTTTTTTTAACAAGGGCATCCTCCCTCGTTATATTGACAATATCGATTCTTAACACTTCATTCACGATTTTCACGCCAAAACGATCATTATATACTACCTCTGCACCCTTTTTGCATGAACAATGAAACTATGCAAGATAGCCACCCTATTTTTCCAAAGTAAGCAAAGTGAAGTCCTAAACGCATCTTGTTTCAATGTTAAGTGATGGGTCGATTCGATTCTTTTTGATTGGCAATTTTGCTCTGATCAGTAAGATGAACGGATTCAACCTGAGTTACTTGTTATACATGATTGTAAAATTATCTATGAATTTCTCTTAAAACACCAAAATTCATAAAGAGCTTCATATTAAAGTTCCTCTATTTTGTTTTAGAAACTCCTTCGAAATACCATAAATAATTGCCTCGAAGCTCTTCTTGGATTTGTTTTAAGCAGAATTCAAAGAAAGTCCGGAAGTTTCAGGCATGTTTGTAAAAATGTTTGAAAACCAAAAGAAAATTATTTAGTTTCCATGGATTGTTTTTTTATGTGTTCTTAGCGTAGAAATATTAATAAACTACATTAAATGAAGTTGTGAATAAATCTCAGAAACAATTTCTGTACCTATAGGACAATTCAATGCTTCAAAATGTTCTTGATGTAATTCCTGGGAATATTCCCGAAAATCTCGTAAGATGATTACTGTAGGAATCCGTCGATAGAGCATAGAAATAAATAATAAAAAAACTCAGTTGGGAAATCGGATGAATTTTTGAAGGAATCTTTAAAACAGTTTTAGAGGAATATTGGAATTATAGAAAAATAGATTTTTATAAATCCCAAGTCAAACTTCATCAAGAATATTACATGAAAGCTTCAACATACCGTATTTTTGAAGGGATTTTTTAAACAGTTTGTGAAATTCTTGTAGGCATAATCTCAATATAACTTTAGGAAGCAAATTTTGAAGGAATATTTCGAGACATACTGAAGAACAAAATGGAATAATTTAACAAGATGTAAAAGAAGATAATTATTGAAGCCATTTCTTGAAAAATGAAATAATTCTTTAGGAATTTTGGGTGTAATTTATGGTCGAGTTCTAAAGAGAAAGCATGCAGAACCTCAAATTTAGGCAAAACAAGTCTTCAGTGTACCCAGTGTGTTTCTGGAACAATTTATAAAATTATTTTTTGAACATTTTTGAAAAAAAAAACGATTTAGCAGGATTCCATAGATTTATTTTTGAAATAGTATTTCAAAGAGAAATTCTCGGAAAAATTCATGAATAAACCTACACATCTAGCTTTTTCTGTCATCAACTCTGCTGTGTAAATCTCGTTTTTTTAACTTTAAGCGTACTTGCAGAAACTTTTTGAGTTTCCTAACAGATTTGATAAAACCTTCGAATTATTTCTAGCAAGATGATTTTCAAAAGGCTGATTGTTTGGTGGACTCCAGAAGTTTTCCAATCTATCATGACGTTATGTTTATATAAATACTGGAGACAATCTTTAAATAATTAAAACACTAGATCAATTTCCGTTATAAAAGGCATTGACATTGCTCCTTCTGGCTACACCCATGCGTGCATGACATCAAACATCATCATCAATTTTCATGTAAACGTGGTAAAACATGACGAAAACAATTTTTTGACAAATTTAAAATAGGCTGACAAAATCGGGTCAAAAAGCTGACAAAATCGGGGGTAGACAAAAGCGGGTCAGTACTGTATTTGTGAAAGTGTATATTTTGATTAATTATGTGTAATAATACGCTTCTTAGCAAAATAATTAAAAATTATAGCAATATCAGCGTTATTAGCTGAAATTTTTCATAAACTTTATTTTTTCGTTCTGACTTATTGTCATCCCCATCGACGGTACTTTGAAGTCGTATCAAAATATCACAAAATAGGAAATGATATTTGTGAGGTTTTCTGAAAATGTATTCGACTAATGGGCTACTCAACCACATGGTATTTGTTTGGATTTTCAGACACACCCCGTCCCCGATTAAATGACCACGTGTTTTATGGACAAGCCCTTTTGTAAATACAGAAATCTAATCAAATCATAAATTAAAAACGGCTCTTGCAAAATGGATAAATTTTTGATGACTAACGTGGAAGTTATCTTATTTTGAGAATCAAATAATTTAATATAAAAAATATGGATGTAGTTAAAAAAAATAAAAATAAAAACGTTATTATGATAAATATTTAGTCTCACCAAAAACACACTGATTACGATTTTTAATACACTTAGGTCTACATTTACACGTTTTGCTTTACACGGTATCCGGAATTAACACGGTATTTGTTTTCACTTGTTTTGGATTTGACATGGCTTTTGCAATTAGATTGGAAATATAAAACAAACCAGTTGTCCATTGCTTTTAGCTGGAGGGTCTTGTTTCTTCGAGATTTTTTTTTTCAAAATGCAGGGAAAAATCGTATTCTTTCAAAACGACTTATAAACGGTCGGAGCGGATTTCGAAGCAAAGTTTAGTTTTATAGAGCAATTCCACCATAACCGAATCTGGTATTTATGTTTCAGTTGACTTATAATTACAAAAAATAACTCTATTTTATCTCATATTTCATTCATCAATACTATACCTGTGTTTTACAGCTTTTTTTCAGCCCCTTTTAGAGGAAAAAATTTTGGTTTCACCCTCTCATCATTGAATTTTCTTGAACTCTTTTGTAGTCCTGTACACAAGTTAGGAATGTATTGAACAAGTACACAAGTTAGAATATATTAACATTGATGAATTGCTCACTTTTTAAAAAAAGGAGCCAAAAAAAGGTTTTGAAATGGACGCTGAAAAAATCGGGTCATCTTTTAAGTGAATTTTAAATAAGGAATAAGCTGTCAAAATTGATTCTCATTGTGATTTATGTAACTTATTTATATTCCTTGTCTCATATAAAATTCCCATGCTTTTTGAAGGGTATGCACAGGCATGTCAGACTAGGATAAGTGTTTCGGTACACCGGAGCAAGTTAAAACGACAGTAAGAAGATAAAATGGCAATATAACGTAGTAGAATTTTAATATGATGAAAAATTTAACTATTTACATTAGATTGACATTTGAGACAAACTGTATGCGTAGAGAAACCAGGTGGCGATCTTAATACAATAACGAAAGGCATCCATGCAGAAACGATCACCAGAAAAACATGCCCTTTCTTTTGTGCGACACTTTGATAAATGCAGAGGTGTATTTTCTTGTTCAATATACAATTTACAAAACGCAAGATTTTCCGGGATTCCCGAAATAAGACCCTCTACTTAACAATCGTTCAAAATTGTTCCACCAAAGAATATGTGTGATTTTTTAATGGTACCTTCATAATAAAAATTCGGGGATTAGCATGTGGAAAGTGTTAAATTGGTTCAATATTCGTGCACTGGAGTTCTTAAAAGGTCGGATTCAATTTTTAGAAAACAGAAGCACAACTCACACATTGAGCATCGAGGCTCAACTCGGTATCATGCACATTGGGTCCTAGAATTATTAATAATTTCTTATTTTATTGAATAATACGAAAGAACATGTTCTTGCAACTACTGAGGCAATTTTTTCACCTCAAGTAATGGCTATACCATATTTAAATTTAATTTTGAAAAATGATTCCAAACATGAACCTTGACACTTTTGATCATGTTTGACGTTCACTTTGTCGACAGAAATACGACAGTGGTTAAAGTTTAAGCACTGGGGTTGTTCCTATCTGACATTTCGGAAGGGACATGGAAAACAAAATATTCCCAAAATTTGAGTTTCAACCAAGGAGTGTGACAAAATCTCAAAAACCGTAAAAAACTGTTTTTTGGACTTAAACCAACGAGATTGATTTAAAAAATAGTTAACACGTGTTTTTAGCCTAAACTTAAACCTTTTGTAACAAAATTTAAGACAGAGCTTTAGGTCCCTATTGATGCAAATTCATTCACCGGTCTAGGGTCTACCGGGTTGAAAATTTTCCTGATTTCTCGGGGCAGAAAGTATTTTCGTACCTGCTACACTGTGCATCGTGTATATACAAAAATGGTTATTTGGCAAAGAAAGAAGTGCAGCCTCGATCCCAGTTGGGGCGTAAAGCCAGAAAGAACACATAATTTCGATGACATCACAATTCACCTAGTTTTGAAAAAAAAAAAACGATTTTCAATATTTTTAAGCATTTTCTCATTTTATAAAAATTGTAAAGAAGCGAAGAAAAACAACCCTATTTGATTTATGAAAAAAATTCGAAATACATAGTTAACATTGATAACTTACGTATACGCAATTTTAGGAAGCTAATTCAGCAAAGGGGAAAACTTTGTACTCTGAAATTTATATTCTGACGCTTTTTGACGTTAAAGCCAATCCATGCTCAGCAGAAAAAATAAAAAAAAACTGGTCAGAAATTTTGTTTTATTTATCTGTATTTTAAACTGGAGCGGCGAACACCGAATCACTTGCACCAGCATAAAAAGGCCTGAAATAAGGTACAAAACAGCTAAAATTTTAAGGAATATTATATTTTTCTAATATATCTCCAGAAAATGCTGAGGTTTCTAAGGATGTTTCAGATTAATTTAATAGGCGCATCATTTTAGAGGAATTTAGTAAACGCTAAATTATGTATGTCCATTTCCAACGTACAAAGATAAGGGCCGTCCATTACCCACGTGGTCATTAAGGGGGTGGGGGTTTCGGCCACATTACCACGAAAAACCATGGTGGGGGGAGGTGGTAGCAAGGTCTACCACGTGGTTTGGCTCATAATAGTGTTGAGTATTTAAGGCTGTGATCCTCTTCCTGTCCATTTTATTCAAATATTTTTCAAGAAATTCTAACCAAACATCATTTAAAATCTTTTTGGCATTACTTACTCACTGGGACAGAGCCGGCTTCTCAGCTTAGTGTTCTTATGAGCACTTCCACAGTTATTAACTGAGAGCTTCCTTTGCCAAAGTTGCCATTTTCGCATTCGTATATCGTGTGGCAAGTACGAAGATACTCTATGCCCAGGGAAGTCAAGGAAATTTCCATTACGAAAAGATCCTGGACCGACCAGGAATTGAACCCAGACACCTTCAGCATGGCTTTGCTTTGTAGCCGCGGACTCTAACCACTTGGCTAAGGAAGGTCCCTGAAAAAATAAACATCATTTATTGACTACAGATATTGAGATTTCCCGTATTCTTCAACAATCTTAATTTTGTCAAAATATGTTTTCAGAATTTCTTAGCATTTACAAATAATCATTTAAAATTTTAGAATTCCCCTTATTATGCCCATTTCGGTTTTCATTATTTTCCGAAGGTCATAAGAAAAATATCTGAATTTTTAGAGTAAATCAAATAAACGAAGAAGTATGGAAAGAATTGTTTCTGGCTTTCTTCGGCATTACATCAAGAATCAAGCATAAAAATGTATTTATAATTCTTTCTAAAATTGTTTAGTGGAATTTTGGTAGCTAACTGTAGAAGGAGTAGGTAGTTTCTAAAAATTGTGAAAAATGTCCACCATACTCATGGTGGATATTTGTGGATGCATCACTGAAAATTTGTGTATAGAACTGTGGAGGAAATTTAGATTTTTTTTCAGTGTTTATAGAAAAACAAATTCCCAATGGGATTATCCATCATTCATCTTTTGTTCAGAAATTATCTCAATGTTTTGTAAGTTACAATGGTTCTCTTATTAAACTTATTTTGTCTACTCTTGATGCATATATACTTTTGAAAGTGATTGATATTCACAAAAAAAAATCGAGCATTTCCAGTCATCTTCACATTGGTTCATTTGACCTAGATATTCAATTTCCATATTGGCAAGGAAATTGTCGTTTAGGCGTATTGAAAAATTGGAACGATTTTTCCAAATAATTTTGGCCAGTGAAATTCGCCAAACACCCCTCAGTACGTCGTCATCGTCATCATCGTCACCAGCGAGCAACTTCGAAAGGAAACCGTCCCATCCGACGACAGTCAGTCAGTCAGTCAGTCGGAGAGCGCACTTGATGCATCGACGACAACGAAGACCACGGTGGTGATCTGAGGACGGTGCTAAAAGATCAAAAGTGAATCATGTAATTTATGCTCGCCAGGGCACTATCATTGGCAGCCAGTAGTGTCGGTTGGAGGCGCTTGCAAACCTTGATGATGACCATGCTTGCGCTTCGGTGCTGGGAGTTGGGGGAAAATTATGTACAGTTGTTTTTCCCAGTCGAACTCTCGCGTGTGTGTGGTGGAGTATGGAAAGTCACACCCCCCTCCCCCAGGTAGCTGGCGGCGCGGACTGAATGGTAAGGTGTAGGAGTAGGTGCATCTTTTTTACCGCTCGTCGCGCGTCCGTTGGGGCTGATGATTAGAGGCACGAAATGAAAGGGCAGTTTTGCTATAATTTTTGAACTGTTGCGGTGAAGGTAATTTGTGCAGTCATCTGCACGGGGAATGTGGGAGTAGATGTTGACGTAGGAGCAGGGGGTCAGATCTCGCGGAATTGTCATTTTGTTGAAAGTTTACTTATCAATATGGTTCTAGTTGATACAAATCAAATTACAGTCGACTCTCCACGTCTCGATATCTCGACATCTCGATATCTCTCCCTATGTCGATGATTTCATAAGTCCCTTTAGTCTGCATACATTTTCACTCTCCATATCTCGATATCTTCCTTGTCTCGATATCTCCATATCTCGATGTGTTTCTGTTCATTTTTCGTTCTCAATTTTCTCTCCGTATGTCGATATGACCAATATCGAAGGTTACTAGACCAAAGTTTTGGGATTCATAACAAATTAGGAGCGCAAAATGACGTTAGTTTGTGTATTACTTTCTTGGCAACGGAGTTTTTTTTTTTAATCTAGTATTCATCAAAACTTTGTTCTTTGACTCGATCTCTCCCTATCTCGATGGTCCCTTCGATATCGAGATGTGGAGAGGCGACTGTAGTTGAATTAATACACATACTATGCGATTGGATAACATGGACAAATTGAAGCAAATTTGCGTAAAACTTTACACGTCTTCTCGCTGAGAATCAAACTCACGAATTAGAAGTCTCAAAGGTTCGATATTTTATACTAATTTCCGCTTGGATATAATAGTTATACCTTTCCACCAGAGGCGTCGCGTCAGCATGTGCAACATGTGCACTGCACAGGTGGCATCTCGTTCATCCTGACCACCAACAATATGTACTACTTATCAATGACAATTTAATAGTTTGCTACATAATTCAATAGTTTGCTACGTAATTTACATTCATCAAAATAGTTGTTAAAATTTTGCTTTGCAAATGAAATGAAATAGGCGTTTTGTGGCGACGCGCTATCTGACAACTTTTTTTTCCTCGTGCATTGCTGCGTGACACTTTATCCCACGCTACACGTTGCTGGCTGTGACGACGAAACCCAACGTGTGCACTTTCATAGGGAAACGGGCTGCCCGGTATCGTACACGCAATGCTGCCAATGTGGTAGAGAGCTTTTCGAACTACAAATGCCAGTGTGTGAGTAGCCAAAGCGTCAACTCCGACCAGTGCACATCTTGCTACAGCAACCAACCAAGTCGATCAGTGTGAGAACGCAAATGGGAATGACAAGAGAGAAGTCAATCCACGAGAGAGATTCATTCTGATTGCTCTCTTTTTGCCTTCACGCCGTCAGCAATCGGCATCACCACGCGTGAAGCGCAGGTGTGTCTCAGGCAGTGGAAGATAACCTAAACTAACCTCACTTTTTGCATATAGTGTGTCCCAGAATGTATAGGCACGACTTTACCAGACTGCCATTTCGAGACTAATGCAGATAAAAATCTGATTTTCACACATTTCATTCTCTTACTTATCAAGAGTAGATGTAGAATTTAGAGCAATTTAGTTTGTTGTTGGGGCCCACTCACATATTTCATAACGTTGAAGGGGTGGGTGGGTTCAAGTTGTTACAGGTCATACAAAATTTGGAAAATATTCTTACAAAATGCGTTATGACGGGATGGTTGAAAATGGCCATTTGTGGCGTTATAAAATTTGTGAATAAACCCTTGATGTTTTTCAGAATTCATCATTTAATGATGTCTGATTTTAAAATCACACACAATGATTCAATTGGGTTGTTCAGTAATGACAAATTTACCAATTTTTATAAATTAATCGACATTTTTTTAACGATTTCATTATGCTCGATATCTCAATTTTGATATTGTAAATGATTGACCATTCACAGATTTCAATCTCAAATTTGAGGCTTAATGACATCTAATCCCGACAGCTCCAACAGTAGTTAAATTTGCCAAGGAGATAAAAAAAGATATCCATACTAATTTCAAATAGTTCCAGGGCAAGGAAAATGTTGAAATTTTGAGTTCTGTTTCAATTTTTAACGTAGATTCAGAATATATAAAAGCTGAATACCCACATACAACTCTATTGATAAATTTTACTGAACAGCCCGATTATTAATTGAAATATGCAATGTTTTGATTCTATTGAAAGGCTAAGTAAAAAAACATATTCCAGAATGATGATTACGCTCTTCTTACGAAAAACATAGCATGACATGACAAAAAAAGAGATAAAGTTAAGTAAGCGGTGCACAGGTGGATAATTAGGTCACGCGACGCCTCTGCTTTCCACATATATATTTTCATACAAACCTTCAACGTCTCTATCCGTCTTTAATCTTCATTAGAATTTCCGGAAATATACTGTATTCTATTCCTAGTAAATGTTAAGGATGGAATGGGAATTTACATTAGATACAAACGAATTGAAAAAGAAACTTTAGTTTTCACATTTACACTGTCATTTAAGCCTTTTACGTATTTGAACCCGGTTCAAATCCTCCTAAAATGGCTGGAAATTTCAATGCATATAAAGAGAGATTTTGAAGTTGAAGTTTAATACATTTTTTTACCTCCTTAATATATTTATCAAAAATTATACAGATTGAAGGACTAAGTCAAATTAAATCCAAGAAGATTTCCACCAAACTTTACTATCACGATCATGCAATTTACCGTTTATCCATTACTGGAACCACATATGTTTAACATTAGAAAAATCCAAACACAATCGCACTTCTTCTGGCAGTGTTATTTTTCTTTCCAAATGTCAGGTCCATCCTATCTGTCGTCCCCTTGGTATCGATGAGAAGATTCTAACGGGACAATCGCGCAAACGGTTGGTTGGACCGCTCTTCGGGTCGGGTCAGGGACGAAAAAAAAAACACATCCAAGGTCCGAAAGCCGACCGACACACAGTGGTATAGATTATGGAAATCATGACGAATATTACGCATTCTCAATGTTATATGTTTTAGTCATAACAAGTGCTGTGGAAAATGTTTTAGGGTTGCAGACCCCATTTTATGCATCTTTACCATATTTTGCCTTTCATAAAACTCAGTTTCAACAAAATTGCCATTTTCATACATTATGAGGCTCTCAACTTTTCCAAAAAAACGATGTTTTATGCAAAATTATACAAAAGGATTCTTCTCCAATTGATTACTTAAACTTTAAATAGACAATGAGCAAGATATCTCCGCAAAAAATGACAAGAAGCAATTTTTACGATATAATGAAGCTTTCCTTTCATTATTTGGCTTATCTACATGTTGTTTATTTAATAGGGTAAACGACGGATGAAAATAAGTTTGCATCCGGAAATTCCGAATCTAGATACAAATGAGTTACCAAACAGAAAAACCTATGATGAAAACTAATTTTGTACGAGTCTTGGAAGAGATGAAAAAGTTGAGTTTTAAAGCAAAAATTAGATTTTTTGAACATGTGATCCTATTTAACACCCAACCATGAGAACATTTTATTTTTAATTTTCATCTGTATTCTTGTCTATTTGATATAGTAGATGAATGTTTGACTTTGCTATTCAACAAATATCATGTTTCGAAATCGAGTTTTTGCCATCTTTTAAGAGAACTGGACTTCTTTGTGACAGACAAGTGGTGCAGAAACAAGGCTAAATCACTTCTTTTTTCCACATGAGTATAAGTCGCCTTCCTGGGCCATATGGACTTTCCGGGGATCGAGAGACGAAAGGGACAATCCATAATGTGGTTTCGCTTCTTTTTTTTTCGTTCCGTGATGCGATGTTGCTCTTTTCCAAGTCCATGCAATCTTCTTCAACTTTCGGACGAGGAATCATGTGGTTATGTGATTTTTTCTCGGTCGCTTTTTTTCGGACGTTCGAAAGCAAAAGTGGACCCTACGATGTGGGATCGATCGGTGGGAACCTTTTTGTGGCCGGACTGAGCGTCTAAGACTGCGCGGGGAAGAAGACTTCGATTTTGCTCTCTGGACAACTGTGACCACGACGATGTGTCTAATTTTAGTCGAGTGGTGAGCTCTTCTAATGAAGCCATTTGCTGAAGGACAAAACCTTTTTTTTTCGGGCCATGCAGCCGTTGTTGTTGTTGCGGTTTTGTGGGTTTCTCGGACATCTTGCTGTGATCCTAATTAGAATTCACACAAGTTTTCTGCGAGATGGTTGAGGGTGAAGAGGCTGAGGTTGGTGTTGGCTCAAGTATGTGGAACGAAATGTATAGGGCAAACTCGTTCAAAATGCGCTCATGTGTCGAAATGGGCCAGTTTTCAGATTGCCCAGGTTGAAAATACCCACAATACTTTTAAACATGATTTATAAAAGTCAATAGTTTACGTTAGATAAATCGTTTTTATGAAAAATTGATATATTTGATTCGGCAATTGGGAATATTGTAAACGATTGTGACACGTTAAAGTATCTTGAAAAATTTTGATACTTTTCTGTAGAATGCGATTGTGATTAAGTTGCCATATTAACCCTTCTTACCCTGAACCTCAAATCTTGGCAGAACTACTCTAAGGGGCCAGATGGTGAACTCAGCACAGTTCGACCTCGCTCGCCTTCGCCCTTTCTCTCAATCCAAAACCAAGTGGAGTGTCTCCTCCTTGTTAGATCTGGTGGTGGCGGTGAGCGATTGCCATTTCATGACGACACACAGACCGCAGGGGAGGTCAATTCAGTCACCGGCTTGAAACGAATTCCCACACATTTGCCGACAGCAGCAGCAGCAGAAGTTAAGGCCCTAGCAATGCGACGACAGTCCGGGACAATTGTGACTCTGCCAACTGCAGCAGCAGCAGCTCCAGAGGAGGATATATGTTTGCCTAGGTCTTGTTAGAAACCAATAAATCAACAAAGAGCAGAGATAATCAGCTCATAGTCGTCGCAGGAGGCCTCGCGGGAAGCGGCCAGTGGACAAAACAAAAATCCTAAACATGCTGAAGAACACATAATCGTGAACAGCTCGAAAGGCTTTTCCTTTCTTGCCTCGATTCGATGTCGTCACCATCGTCTTCGTCGTGTCGCTTTGCATGACAAACTTGCTCTACTCATGTGATTTATGCGCTTTATGGTGCATTAGTTCTTCCCTGGTCCCGCCGGCCGAGGTCCCCAGACTAATCACAGATTTGAACAATCGCCGACGACTGTTGGCGGCGTTGAGGGAGGTCCGAACGAAGATTCCGAGCGGGTGACTTCCTCCGGCTATTCCCGAGAGATGGTCACCCTACCCGAGCAAGCTGGAGCGGAGTGAGAAAACCCAAGAAACCCAAGACCCAAACCAAACTCTCCATCACGTCCCGAAGCAGCCAACGGTCGTCGCATAGGTGCATCTTGCGCCCTTTCGAAATGCACGACTTGGCCTATCTCGGGGGAGGCCAAACTGCACTCCTAATGCCAAATCAGCTCTCGCTCACAGTGGAGCTCTTTGTGGAGATTGGATCTTGGTGGCGTTTGGGGGGCACCACTGACTGGTTGGATTTGGTCTCGATGGAAGCCATTTATCCGAAGTGGAAATTTACTGATGTGAAATGGACAATGGTCAGGTTTCTGACGGATGGGTAATGCTTAGCAGTTTCAATTTTTCTGGTCAGTACAAAAATTTATAACAAGAGAAGGTGTGCTACATGCCATAAGATTGTTCTACTGCAACGTATACCTCTTCCCAAATATTGTTGTATTAAATTAGTCCATCTAAATCTGCACCATTCCTATTTTTATAGTAAATGGCTTGTTAAACCAATTGCGATCATGTATTGCAGACTCTCACAAAGCGATGCAACTCAGCTTACAGTCGGGTCTCCTATTAAACGCATTCCTATAACGCACACTCCTATTACGCGTTCTCCTATAAGACACAATAGAGCGTTATAGGAGACCCAGGGCTTATGGAATATCATCACTTTGGGGGTGTTGTTGAATATCTCGTATGCCAAAAGAGATAGCTTAGTACTGTCTTCGGTGAAGTTTCAGTGCTAAGTACGATCTACCTTTAGGGGTTGAGAATTATCATTTTAATTGAGAACTGGGCCGGTAGGGGCGCTTTTCTGATTTGCACTATATGAACCATGAGGGATAAGTATGCAAAATTTTGTAACATATGATATCTCTAGATGTTTTGGAAGGTTGATGTCTTCGGAAGAGTTGTTCAGTAGCTCAAGGGCTGACATGCGGTGGTAATTCTGATACGGAATTACGCCACCAGGCGGCGCTAGTGGGCATGGAATTTTTGTTTTGCGCATATCTCAGTAGCCTGACCACTTAGACAGATGGCGTTTTCGGCAAAGTTGTTCAGTATCACATGCACTAACATAAGTTGAGCCAAAATTTTTGAAATGTTGTCGCAAGGCGGCGCTAGTAATCATGGAATTTTTGTTTTGCGCATATTCAGTAGCCTGATTACTTAGAAAGATGGCGTTAAAAAAACCAATGATGATTGTTAAAAAATTGGTCAAAATTAGATTATTTTAGGATAAATCAAGAATGAAGAACCAATAAAGTGTTGTCGAGACAAATGCAAAACAGGGTTTAACATATAGAAAAAAAAGTGTGTGAATTGGAATCCGATCTTCATTAAAGGCCACTTAAGAGGGAGTTCACTGCACATTAGGGTGTACCAAAATTTCACTTTGTTAGAAAACTTACGAGCTTAACCTCCAAATGGTAGCTAATGGTAATATCCTTAATAAGGGTAATCATACTTTCACGGTGCTCCCCTGACCGTTATTATCAGAAAAAAATCTCCATCAAATCTGTGCTCACCAGTCGTTTTCTATAGCTATGCTGCATGTCTGGGCAAAATTTTAAAAAATCGTAGGGCCCGTTTTGAAGGTACGCCCTTTTGATTGTATAAATCTACAAATTCAATGGAAATCTGAGATATTTCAACGGATTTTTATTGGTCGTGATTATCAGAAAAAATATACCATCAAAATTTGGTTCAAATTTGGTGTTTTCAGTTGTTTATAATTTCTGGGTGGAGTTTTGAATGAGAAGATCAACAAAATATGGACCCCTTTTAGAGGTGTAACCATTAAAGACACTAGTATTAAATATATTAAATAGGCATTATAATAACGTCAAGCATGTTCAAATGTTTTCAATGACACATTGCTCTTACATGCCTTAAAGTCCTTCACAATTATTTGATTTTTCATAGGCTCAAGCGCTATAAGGCATTACGGAGCCAATTTCATTATGTAACCATATTAGTTTTCATACAACAATATTCTGTATAGTTTGGTAAAGCAATGAACTCACGATTTAGATTATTTAACATGCAATTCATGTTGTATATCGAAGCGTAAGTTGACGTTAGATAATACTTTCGGACTTCAGTTATCGATTATGGGTAGAAGGGTATGGAATAAAATGATATTAACGAAGTAGAAAGCAGCGATATAAAATGGAAAAAAATAATGCAAAGTATAGTACATCCGTTATCATTTTGTTAAATAAAATTTGAAATCGTAGCACTTTCAGCGTCTAATTTTAAATATTTGTTTTTGTCACCTACCGTCGTTGGGGGTGAGATTGGGTAAAAAAAAGGATATGCACGAATTATTTATTGAATAACTATCGCAATTTAACTCCAATAAACTTCAACAACTATCCAAAAAATTTAAGAAAAATATTTATCTACTACAGCATTACAAGTGAAAGAAAAATTACCCAATCTCACTCCATACACGGCGAGACACTGGAATTGAAATAACTTGTTTTTGAGGATATGATTTCGAAACCATTCACAGCTGATAAATATTGATGAAATACCAAGACGAAACGACATCTAAGATTTGACCCTTTTAAAAGTACGATTATACCCACAAAAATGAAAAGCTATGTAAATAGTATGTAAAACCAGCATTTATCGTCAAGTTTACATAATTTATCTTGTTGTTTTTCATTGAAGTCTTACCTTCATTAAAATATAGTCTATTCAGTTTTCCCAAAAGCGCACTGAAAACGTGATTGTTTTACACCTTCGGAAATATTTTATTTTCGGTGTGACATTCCCCTATTAATAGATTTCAGTCAGTTTGCCAAGTTGTTGACGTCATAATACCGGTAATTCCGAGATCCATTAACTCCCTTGTATTTCCGTGAAATGTTTCTATAAGATGGTATACTAACAATAATTTGAATTAAAAAAAAAACTGGTTGATTTTTGTGCGATGTTGCTTCACACGAAAAACTGTTGCTGGTTTGTGAATCTGTCCAAATTATTTTCAATGTTATTCAATGCACGGAATCCACAAGTAGATTGTTTGATGTTTCAGCAGAATGGGTTGATTGATTCATCTAATGTCGAATTCGTTTTTGAACCTAGGTTGGAACTGGCGCAACCCGTTCTGAATCACAGTTTCAACCCCAACCCGGTTCAGGTTCGACCGATCCACAATTTGCTTGACGTTGGTTTGTTTATGTGTTGATCACCGACCCAGTTCCTAAAAACGAAAACGACATAATTCTTTCACTCTTGCATTTATCCAGGAATCTTACGTGTTTTTTGAGATCGGTAAGACCGGCCACATGTAAAATTATAGATTTGAGAAATATCTAAATGTTGTAATATATGCCGCAAATGATCACAAAAGCACAGACATAACAGCTGAAACAATTATTTATTTGAAACATAGTCACGTGAGCATATACGCCCTTGCTAAAAATACTTCATTTGGCCAACTGTGAACTAGGTGGCGGTAGTGAGCAGACGTCAAACTCGAACAAAAGCGATGTGAACGCCATAAGTAGCCTGTCGGCCAACTAAACCAGACAACCAGAAGTCGCATAAAAGTTCATGAAATAGCTCGATAATTCATACAAATTACATCAAACCCGCAAAACACGGTGGATAAAATCGTCAGATTTATGTGTTTCCTCGCATAAAACGCTTTTTTCTGAGTTCAATTACACATTTTGTTTCGTCCCGTACACTTGTACAAAGTAAGTCGAATCAATTCGTAGCAACTGTCAAATCAACATTTGAGCATATGATAGCTAAGTCGCATAAGATCACAGGTTAGTTCTGTAGAAAATTTATACACTCGCATTGTATGCTATTATCCATCACATAATATATGCACGTACATCGCCTCCACTTTTGTACGTAGAAGGCCTTATCGCGACTTCTTATAATTGAAATTTTACACATACAACGCCTCCAGGTGATTTCGTTATACATACATTTTGGTTGTCTGGGAACATATATTGGAATTGGGCATTATTCGGCTGTGCGATGAAAATAATAGAAGTGTTACGTCTGTTTGTCTGTGACTTAAGTATTGACAGTGGTCTTGAGTGCCATAGTTTTGCCAATACTGCATTACTCAGTAATTGAGGTTTAATTTCTGGGCAGTACAAAGTTAGCCAGAATAGCCAGAGGCAGCTTCTTGGGTTATAACAATATTTTATGACTATTGATAACAATACAAAATTGACTCCGTAATGCCTGGATCGCTTGAGCCTATGGAAAATCGAACAATTGTAAAATACTTTGACGGCATGTTATTGCAATGTGTCATTGAAAACATTTTAACATGCTTACCGGTATTAGAATGCCTAATTATTCTATTTAATATTAGTGATTTAAATAGTGACACTTAAAAAAGACTTACTTAAGATATTTACTTATGATCTCAAGATCGTATCAACGTATCAAGAACGTATCTTTAAAATATTTACTTATGATCTCAAGATCATATTGACAACTTCCGTAGGAAGTAAACTAAAGTCGTGAACAAGCCCAGGGTTAAATATCTCGTCAATAAAGATATAAAAAAAGCATGTTCAATAACCCCATGCTGAGAATAAGACTTCTACGTCAATAATACTCATATGTTTTAAATTACATCATGGTATCAATTCCTCTTCAAATCTTACATCACACCGTTAGTGTAAACAATGTTTGCTTTGTAGAGACAACAATTTGGTCAAAAGAATACCCAACAAACCTCAAACGTAAAATCACTCAGAAAAAAATCCATAAATTTCCCTTCGAAGAGGGCCTTTTTTCTGCCCGAACAACCGGTCAAAGCCTCCCCAGGACAATGGGATAAATCTGGCCGAAGAAAAAACAATATTTATCTCTTCATTGCCACACCAGTTGAGAGCAAGCGGCGGACACTCGGTCGGCAAAAGCCAATGCAACTTCAAAACAACGTCTTTGTCCGATCATCGACCGAACCGAACGGTATAGGTACCTGACTCAGGGGCTTCCCTGAACCATTATTAGGAACCATCCTCAACATCTCGGGGGACCGGTCCGAGCAAAATTGGTTTCGAAAACAAACCATAAACTAATAAAGTGACAACAATAAGTTGTATTGTCTTAGCAAATTTTACTTTATGACGTGAGCTAATTTGTGCAGGCGGCCAGTTTCTTGCCAAAAAACTGGGCTTCGGGAACTACCTGACGCATTCGGCTAAGAACTACTAGCATCCACAGTATTGGACAGTACATTTGCAACTTATTTGATTTGACGAATTCCATCCAGAATGAGTCGAAAAAAATAAAAATCGTGCTCGATAATCTTCGATTTGGATTAAATTTTGCACATGTTTTTGGTATGGTAGAATAAGTGTTTTCCATAGAAAAATTGATCATTTTGACTCAAGCGTAACTTTTGAAAATGGCCTATAAATTTTTGCATGCAACTTATTTGCAAAATTCTAACTCTGAAACTGTTGATTTTAGAGAAAAATGTTCTATGAAGAAGTTGTAGTGAACCATTTGAACTATAAGAAAAAAATGTACACTGAAAAGATATTTTATTTATTTTCATAAAAAAATCGAAAATAAAACTTAAATTTTAAATTACACAAATACCCCATTTTTAATATTTTTTAAATTTTCACCATAGAATCTTGAAAGTTAAAAAATGTTTAGGACAAAGTTTCATGATGGAGAAATTTTTAATAAGAAAGTTTTTCTAAGAACAACTTTTGGTCGATTTTCAAAATTATGATTTTTGTCAAAATAAATACGTTCTGATGATACATTAAGCATCTTGAAATGATTCCAGGCCATAATGATTATATGAATAATTTCTCTAGAAATAGCCATTTTCGATTTATATCGAGTTTAATGCAAAAATATTGTTTAAATATTAAAATAGGCGATTTTCATTAGTTATTCGTGATTTTCGATCAAGAAAAATAAGTAAGTGAAATGAAATACAGTCTATACTCTCGAAAACGCATTATTATTAATGGAGAAACGCGAAATGGCCTATTTTAATATTTAAACAATATTTTTTGCATTAAACTCGATTCAATTCGAAAATGGCTACATCTATAGAAATTATTCATACAATCATTATGGCTTAGAATCATTTCAAGATACTTACTGTATCATCAGAACGTATTTATTTCGACAAAAAATCAAAATTTTGAAAATCGATCAAGAGTTTTTCTTAGAAAAACTTTTTTATTACAAATTTCTCCATCATGAAACTTTGTCCCAAGCATCTTTTTACTATCAAGATTCTATGGTGAAAATTTAAAAAATATTTAAAATGGGGTTTTTGTGTAATTTATAATTCAAGTTTTATTTTTGATTTTTCTATGAAAATAAATAACATATTTTTTCAGAGTATATTTTTTTCTTATAGTCCAAACGGTTCTCTACAACTTCTTCATAGAACATTTTTCTCTGAAATCAACAGTTTCGGAGTTAGAATTTTTCAAATAAGTTGCATGTAATAATTTATAGTCCATTTTCAAAAGTTACGCTTGAATCAAAATGATCAATTTTTCTATGGAAAACACTTATTCTACCATACCAAAAATATGTGCAAAATTTAATCCAAATCTAAGATGGTCGAGTTCTGTGACTGACCGATTTGACATGGAATCCGTCATTTGTCATTCAAAATGATAAACTTGAGAGATTTTGATCGGAGTTATTTATGGACCGATTTAGATGAAATTTTCACAGTTCATATTTGACTTCAATTTCAAAATATGTTTTAGAGCGATGTTTCCAATCACGAGTTCAAAAGCAATAACAGTTTGACTGATATATTTTTTTACATATTTTGCTTTCATATTTTCAGATTAATCGTTTATAATGTTTTGTCACTTTGATCAAATCGTTACTCAAACATTTGTTGAAATTTGATCAAAATCAATTAATATAAAATTGAGATGTAGCCTACCAAAGTAGTTAATTTTGTATAGAATTTGCACATTCATTGTTCAACACTGTAGGTGGGTGTCTTTCGGGCTGTTTGCCTTGAAGAGGCGGAGCAATGGACCTTCTCTGGACAAATTGCAGTTTGCTTGTTTGAGGATGGCTGGCTTTTTTCTGCTTTTTGCAAAAGGAAACGTTTTACCACGATGGGTCTCTGCGTGAGTTCTTTGTTTTAGGCCCCTCTGTGGGCGGACTGTTTATGCTTTTCATCATATTATGTAAATTGTTCGGGTATTGTTCTCCGGCTGTCCGTCTGGTCTGGGGCTGTTCCCGTTAATGGGATCCTTGGTGCTGTCACGTACACGACCAGGTAAAGGAAAGGACATTGACAATGGATAGCCATCGATTGAAGCGGGTCCTGTCACCGAAATTATTGTAATTATCAGATCACACCGATCGAGAACTATCGAGTTGGTCAAATCTCTGAAAAACCCCTCGAAATTCCAGCACCTGCAAAATTTTCCCACACACCGACCAGTTCAATTCAGGAAACATAAAAAACGACAACCACAAAGATGTGGGTCGATATTTACGTAGAATCAATCAAATATCGAACACCCGAATCATAATTCCGATTTCAGAGCTCGCATACAGGACTATGCTAGGACCAGTTCATTACAATAGCATCTTCAGCCAAAGGCTCTTGAGCAGAACGAAGAAAGAGGGCGGAAAAACGGAATCCTTTAATCGGTATTCATCCGAGCAGCTCGGATGGACCGTATTATTCTCGTTTTATGTTTTGGGTCAATTTTGACCTGCTGCCAATCGAGTTTTGGGTGTGCGGATTACTGCCGTTGTTGCTACCAGTTACCGGGAGCCGGAGGCGGCGTGGAACGCTGGCTGCTATCAATCTCATCGAATTGTCCGTAGTCGTCGTTGCTGTTCATCATATGAGCATGAGAATGCTCGGTCACGGAATGCTTTTTTTTGTAGTTCGTTTATTGACATGAATCCAAAAGTTTATGCTTGGACTGTGATTTTGAGTACAAATTGAGCAAAAGAAGAAGACTTACAGTTGTGTTCAGAATAATAGTAGTGAAAGCCGATTTTCATACAAAATGCTCAATTTTGGCATGCTGTAACTTTGTTTCCATATGAGCAATCGGCATGAAATTTTGGCAGTGAACTACAAATATGCTCAATTTCATTATCACAAAATTTGTAAATTTTCACACTACCGGCTAAAAAGTTAAGCACCAGGTGAAATCGCTCAAAATAATAGTAGTTTTTACTTAGTAAATTTTTGTTCAGCAACAATTTAGTAAAAAATTGTATTGTCTTTACATTTAAAGCTTGGGTGGAATTGGTTGAAAGGATGTGTAAAGAAAAATTCTTAAGCTCAAAATACAGCAGATATTTAAATTATTAAAACTACTATTATTTTGAGCGATTTCACCTGGTGCTTAACTTTTTAGCCGGTAGTGTGAAAATTTTCAAATTTTGTGATAATGAAATTGAGCATATTTGTAGTTCACTGCCAAAATTTCATGCCGATTGCTCATATGGAAACAAAGTTACAGCATGCCAAAGTTGAGCATTTTGTATGAAAATCGGCTTTCACTACTATTATTCTGAACACAACTGTACGTTGCATTGTACAATATAGAAACACGGTCTGAAGCAAAAAAAATCTTAGCAACTTATGTCAAACAACCAATTTGAACGCAAATATTATTAAGACTTTATTGCATAGCTTATAAAGCCTGTATTTTCCCTAATTCAGGGCTGGCAGCAGGTCTTTTTTAGAGATTTGATGTCTATTTCAATGCAAGTCTCTAAAAATCTATGAGGGTCTCTATGAAAGGTCTCTAAAAACTCTTTTTTAATCAAAATGGTCTCTAAAGTCACTATTTTCCTTCTCCTTGCAGTGAGTTATAATTCAAAATACCAAACCAGGGGCCTTCCTTAGCCGAGTGGTAAGAGTCCGCAGCTAAAAAGCAAAGCCATGCTGAAATTTTCTGGATTCGATTCCCGGTCGGTCCAGGATCTTTTCGTAATAGAAATTTTCTTGACTTCCCTAGGCATAGAGTATAATCGAACACGATATACGAATGCAAAAAAATGCAAATTTGGCAAGCAAAGCTCCTCAGTTAAAAACTGTGGAAGTGCTCATAAGAACACTAAGCTGAGAAGCAGGCTCTGTCCCAGTAAGGACGTAATGCCAAGAAGAAGAACCAGGAATTTTCGAAGGGATTACTCCAAAAAGCTATTTTTAGTTATCCTTTAGAAATTTTTCCATCAATTCAAGTTTTCCACCGATTTTCCAGTAAATACCCAAGCACATCTTCCGAAAATATTCGAAAAAAATCCTTGAAGGTTTTCCCAAAAAACCCTACAAGAATTCCTCCTGCAGTCTTTTGATCCTGAAGAATTGTTTATCCAAGTCGTAAGAAAATTCAACAAGAATCATACATATTTGTTAACGTTATCGAAGTTAGAGCGCGAAAGACGTGAGATATTTTGTGCCAATAATTTCACGTGTAGAATGTAAGATAGATGTAGGGTAAAATGGTCCAAAATACCACTTTAGGAATTTGTGTCGTTTCCTTGTAATAAGATCCACATTTGAAGGGCAATCGAAGTCTTAACAGTAACTATACAATATTTACTAGCTACCACAATGAAATTATTTCCCAAGTTTGATTTTATATCGTTTCGAAAAGTTTTTAGAAAAATGGGGGTGGTTCAAAATGACCAAATAGATGGGGTAGAATATCATTTAGTTTGGATATCGAACAGTCAGCAACCAAGCTTCTCCATGAGTTTGTTCAATGGCATGGGAACGCTAATTCGTTAATAAAATCATCGCAAAAGCTTACGACTTGGGTAAAAAGTGGAAAATTGTTGATTTTCACCGGAAAATTGAAGGAAAATCTAAGAGCCTATGTCGCAGGGTTATAGCAGCAACTCTTGGGTAAACATATTTGAAGAACGTTTGGCAAACAATACAAATCGAAACGTTCTAGGAATGATCCAATGAATCGGTCCATTTTACCCCATCAGTGCGTATTGGGCCATGCTCCCCTACCGGGTAAGTTCAAATAAGTATATCCGCAGCTTGGCAAGCTATTTGTGGTTATGTAAGAAATACATTACTACTTTCTATCACTGAAACAAAACAAAATGACAAATTCGTAAGGAGAAGTGTCTTTACAATAAAATTATTTTCCCATTGATTTAATCGATCAAAGGACCCGTGAGGATCCAACCCTCTGCCATGACAGACCTTGTGTTAAAGAATGGTACCATTTTGAATCATATTACGGACAGCATCTAATTGCGAACACTCTACTTTGTATGGGAAATGTTCCACACGAAATGTTTCAATTTGTGCCGTTCAAAAGTTCTCAATTTCAAGTCTCGTTTTAATAAGCTTTTTCCATAATAATCTATGCAAACTTATAATGTCCAACTGCCTCTTTAGTGGGTTGACGACTTCAACAGATAATTCGACTTTTCTGATAATGATTTCCAAAAGCTGTCCAGAATTTGAATCAAAGTGTCCGTAGTTTGAGACAAAGGTGAGGAAGCGTCCGGAATAAAAATCATGAAAAGGCCACACATTTCGATTTATTTAAAATTATTCAAGTTGCGGAAGCGTATTCTTCACCCACCATTCGAAAGTTAGGGGTTCCCGACGCTCGATAACGCTGAAAAATCACACAGAATGATTTGTTTTGTATGCTCTATGCTAACTTATACTTCACTAAAGCCTTAAGTGACCGTAATATGAATCAAAACGGTATGTTATGTCTATAGTATTAGCACAATAATGTCAATTTCAGTGAAAAAATATCAGTCAACCAAATTGTCCATATATCCAACAGATCGATAAATTTGAGGCATTATGGTGAAGATGAATCGAAGCCAAACCTCAAATTTTCAAAAGCACAAATCTGGAAACACGAACATTCATTTGAGTTGAAAACTTTACCGATTGGTTGCCACTAGCAAGTAACCAATCGAAAAAGGTTTCATTTTCAGTTGAAACGGATGTCTGGTTGGCTTCGATTCATTTTCACCTTAACCTTGCGTAAACCTGAGAAATAAGTAAAAAAATATATATCGAAGTGCCGTCTGGTTTAGGCAATTTTGTGAAGAAAATTTAGATGAGGTAAAAAATGGTAATGTGCAAGATTTTTTGGATTCTCCTAAAAATTCAAAAACTCGACTAAAACCAGAGAATTTTTTTTGTTTTCATATTTTTCCTTTGAAGCTTGATTGTAATGCTACAAAATGATGTGCAGATATTTTTTGTACCTTGTTTATGCTAGGATAAATCACCAATTTTGTGCGGCCAAATTCTGAGTGGAACAGACTATATGAGTTCATCTAAGGTTTATCTTACAAAATGCTCCCAAATTATTCAAAGGATTATTTCTGTAACACTTCTTAATTGAGGAACTCAATGAATTCGACTAATGTATCATAAGTTTCGTCCAGATTTTTGTATACAACTTTCTACTATTCCACTAATTACTCTAAAGTTCTTCCAAAAATTCTCGAGTAAATTTCCAGTTGAAATACTCATGGATTCATGATGTTTCACATCACCAAATGCTACAGCAATTATTCCGCCCATTTCAACTAAAGGTTATTCTGGGATTACTTTCATTGCTTCCTTTGAGAGCTCAGACCTTGTTGATCCACTTCGCTCAGTTTCTGCAGAGAATACGTTCAATGTTTTTTAATGACTGCCACCAAAAAATCTTGCAGTATTTTTTTCAGTGATTTTTTTCATTATTAGTTACAAAAAAATCATCAAGAAAAACATCCAAGACTTTTTCAGAAGTAAGGGAGTTTTTCATAGAACTTCCAAAAGGTTCATCGGGAATTTCTACAGAAGTTTCTTAAGAGATTACTATCCAACTTTTCATGATCGCCATAAAAACAATAAGCTATAAAATAGTTGACAGATGCTGATTACCACCACTGAACTGAAAATTGGAAATATATCTTCAGCATGCCTTGACGAACAGTCAATTTTCATTGTTTTTTTCTGAAAATCAAACGAAAATTTTGTTTAGATTTGTGGGGAATCAGAATTCGCTATTGGTATATTTAATAATAATGAATTTATTAATTTTATTTTAGGCTTAACTAAGTTGGTTGACAATACTTCACAACAACTTGAAGGATAAATATATAAAACACTCGGATTAGCATTTTGAATTTTGCAAGACCAAGGCTTACAAATTTGCGAAAAAAGAATCAAAAACATCAAACATATCCTTACTAAATCATAGGATGGAGTCTCACAGAATTATGTTTTGTCAGATTTACACCATCCTAGAAGGAATTTACGCAGCATTTCGTTGGGCCGTAATTCTTAATATTCAAGGCATGGTTTTCACATATTTCTGGATGAGATTATGATAAAATCCTGGACAGCATCGTTATCCATGACAGGATTATAGTTTGGAATTTTGGACAAGGTTCTGAGGAAACTCTTAGCACATTTAGTACAACACACGATTCTCACTTAACCTTAGGACGAATTAACAACTACCGAAGAGCTATATTTTGCAATTGAATTAAATGGACAAATTGACGTGAAGTTTTGCGAAAAAGTTACACGTCTTCTCGGTGAGAATCGAACTCACGACTCCCTGATCTCCAGTTAGGGCGCGTTACCCCTACGCCACGAGTGGACTCATGGACGAGAGTGCGCTCTCGGGCTAAGCATTGGATATACATAGAAGGCGTTGTGTTTGGATGGGCATCTAATTCTTCCGAAAGAGGTGCACTTTGCGAAAAAGGATCACGTGATTATTGAGCTGAAATCGAATTCAGGTTAACTTCTGCGTCCATGAGTCCTCTCGTGGCGTAGGGGTAACGCGCCCTAACTAGAGATCAGGGAGTCGTGAGTTCGATTCTCACCAAAAAAAGTGTAACTTCTTCGCAAAACTTCACATCAATTTGTCCATTTAATTCAATTGTTAAACTTCCGCTCGGCTGTTTAGCCGTAAACCACGATTCATAATCAATTAAAAACAAGTATTAGGAAGAATTGTTACTTAATTTTCGCAAAATTTTTAACAGTATTCTTAAAAATTTCGGAGCATTATTTTTACAAGCTATTTTGCAAGATACTCAAAATATCAGATAAGATTCTCACGCAATCTTTTGTACATTTATAACAGAATTCTGAAAAGGATAATCGCAAAATCCTGGACATCATTCTTACAGATTTTATGGCAAGAATTTTCTTAGAATCCACGATTTCAACTCTTGGTAATATTATCACAAAATCCTAGGAGATGTGCTCACGAAATCTTGCACAGAAGCAGAGATCTCTATTTGCAACACAAATTTCATTCAATTTTCCAGACAAAAATTCCTTGACTGATTTTCATTCGATTTGCGGAAGAGTTTGTTTCAATGATTTGTCCTGCAGCTTCAAAAGGTATTGCAGACTTATTTTAAATGAAGCCTTAAGATGATTATAGGGGGCGAGTGCTTCATGAAGCCCAAGCAGGACAGTTCGGTTTTGCGTCGTCCAATAGATTTTGCTCACGGTTTCGCGCGTGTTTTCGTCGCTGGAGATTTTTTTTCCTGTTTCGGAGCGTCTTGCTGGGTAGTGCTTCGTGAAGCCCAAGCAGGACAGTTCGGTTTTGCGTCGTCCGATAGATTTTGCTCACGAGTCACGGTTCCGCGCGTGTTTTCGTCGCTGTAGACTTTTTCCTGTTTTGGAACGTCTTGCTGGGTAGTGCTTCGTGAAGCCCAAGTAGGAAAGTTTGGTTTTGCATCGTCCGATAGATTTTGCTCACGGTTTCGCGCGTGGTTTCGTCGCCAAAGATTTTTTTTTCTGTTTTGGAGCGTCTTGGTGGGTAGGTATTTGGGAAGGCACAAGCAAGACGGTTTGTTTTCGAGACGCCAAGAAGTTTTGCTGTCAGTGTCAGTTTTGTTTTCAGTCGAAGATGGATTACCAACTGGTGAGTTCGTTTCATGCTTGCGATAACACATTTTTTCTTGAAAGCGTAACTTTTAAGTAATATTAAAACAAACTTTGTATGGTTCGTCACTATAAGTGTCGGCATTATGCTTTTTTCTTATACAATTTCAATATACATATATTTTTTCTTTTTGACATTAATAAAAATTATCTTTTGAATTGTTCGACATTGTGAATGTTGACGTATTTTTTAAAACTTCTACCATATCGAGACAAAATGCACAGTAATACTCATATGTAATTTTCAAACAAACTATGTATAGTTCGTCACTACAAGTGTCGACATTATTCCTGTTTCATATAATTTAAAATATACACATGTAGTTTTTAGTTTTCGTCATTAATAAAAACATCTTTTGAATTGTTCGACATTATAGATGTTGACGTATTTTTTAAAGCTTCTACCAAAAACTTCTCGAGACAAAAATACAAAACTAGCTTTAAATATAAGTCGTATATTTTCCCCAGAGGTGACTCCCAGATCTTTTCCTCCCTCACTAATAAACACCCTTCTCGTGGTGATTGTGGAGATGCAGAGGTATTCTCGGTCTCTAGAAGCATCAATCATTACACCCTAACATTCCTTTCCCATCCCAACTGACTGTAAGGACTTGGCCGGCACCGTTATTGATCAAAAATATTAGATCTGCTAAAATTGCACTTTGAGAGTAAGCGGAAACTCCCATCCCTTATTCATTTGGATCGTAGTGCAATTCTTACCAGTTCCGATCAATCACGGAGTAGCAACCATTGACATGTACAGTCAGTCTTTGCTATGCTATGCTATGAAGCCTTAAAATGATTATAAACCTAAATGAATGATTATTAAGCGATTAAAGTTATTTTATTATATTATATTATTACAATATAATAATAATAATTATACTTTAGTTTAAGTGATAGAAAAGCAATAAAAGTTATTATAGTGACTGATAGGTTACCAAGGATTTATTATCGAGTTTCAGTTCAGTGGTGGTAGTCAGCTTCTGTCTAATATTTTATAGCATGGCGAGCGTGAAAAGCTGGATAACGATACTTTCAGGATTTTTTTATGGGTGAGTAACCAGTTAGCTACAAAGGTAACTACAGTAGGTTAAGACCCAATCAATCGTAGATGGATTTCTAGAATATAAAAAAACAAGTAGGGCTATCAGGGTATTGAATTGAGAAATATCCTGAAAAGCACTCATTAAATAAAATTCTACCATTGGAATTACTTTGCGAATTATTCCATGAGCGAGGCTTTCGAGTCATCAATAACAAAAATGTTTGACTCATTTTGAGTCAATTTTCGTGAGTCATTTTGGAGCAAATTAACATGCTGTCCAGTGAATCAACAAGGCAAATAGGCAGCTATGAAAGTATATTCACGAAGGTGTGTATCATCAAAAACACCTAAAGTTTCGAAAACTTTGGTTTCAAATGACGAATAAAGTTGATGTTTTGTGCGCCTATGAATGATGACAGCAACACCACCACATACTCCATCCAGTCGATCATTACGATTTGGAAGGAAACCTTAATTGCCCTAATGGAGTTCAATATCTCCTGCATAAATCCTTAAAATTCGGAACAACTGTTCACGATTAACGGCACTTTTCAATTCTTCTCTGGAATCAAACAGCCGAGGCTAGAGGCTGCTTAGATTTGAAGTTCGGAAAATTTGTCTAAAGCATCGAACTGATTGCTCATTTCGGTGTAATTATCAACATTAGCCATTTCACCCTTGGAAGAAAGCGAGAATTCAGGAAAAAAAACACCTTTTCTTTCATTTTTACCACATTTAGTTACAGTTTTAAACCCACTTTTATGAAAGGTGATTTCAGAGATTCATCCTTCCTTTTGTTTGTTGTTGCAACCATGTTTAGTGAATAGGAGTGGAAGAGACCTTCTAAGACCTTCTAAGAGGTTTTTTTTCCAAGACGGTGTCTAAGAAGGATTACCACCGCTAGCTTTCACTAACGGGTCCAACGAAAAATCAAAGGCGCTGGTCCAAACAAGGATCGTAAAGGGATCATTAGCACTGAAAAGTACTGTTTCTGAAGCTCTAGCATGTATTGTTTTATTGCTTAAGATAGTTTTAAAAAACTTCCGAGAATAGAATAAATTTGTGTATGCACAGCGCGAGGTAAAGGCACTAGGATTTTCAGTCCCATTCGTTTCAAATTTCTGTTACAAGAGCGATATAAACACTGTTTTGCATCAAGCTATAAAGCTTGATAGCAGAAAATTTTGTAAACATTTTTTGTAAAAATAAAAACACGGGACCCTCAAACGGTTGCAATCCTCGCGCAATCTTTATGTAGATTTTTCGGTGCCTTAAAAAAAATGTAGTTCTTGTAGGAATTCTTACGGATAGCAGTGTTAGAGTTTTTTTTACCCTGGCATAGGGGATGTAGGGATATTTTTTTCACGGTTCCGTTTGGGCTCTTCGATTTGTTGTCGCGCTAGGGATCGCAATCTTATCTTTATTAGTTGTTTGTGATACTAAAGAAAACTGCAGAAAGTTAATTCAATAACTAATTGTATTATCGAAGTTGGTCCTAGACTAAATTAAATTGAAAAGGGGTAAAACAATGTTCAAAATCATCTACAAGGAAAGATATACATTATATACAAAAATATTTATCATATAAATATTTTCATATTGTGTCTAGGACGTTTTTCAAACCAGCTTATATTTTCGAGAACAGTTTTTGGCTTTTTGGCCATAATTCGTTACCCACCGGTTTCTCAACCGGTATCAGCATCCCTAGCAGCGGCACCTTTCATTGTCGGTTCATCCGTTAGAAAGAAAACGACGGAAAAAAGCGACCCCTAGAAGAAAGCGAATAGGTAAATTGTTCCACTGTTCCAAGGATAGATTTTTCAATCTGTGTTATTCTACGCTAGATGTTTGCTTCCTTTGCGAGCCTTCCGAGGATCAGTCGCGTTCCCGTACGCACAAATTTCTTCCAAGATGCGTGCGCGGTCCTTGCTATCCCTTCCAAACTAACCGTGGGTCGTTTTTTATGCATATTTTAATGGCTTAAGGGAATGGCAAGGGAACGAAAAAATCACCGCTCCGAAGAAAAAAAACTCATCTAGCAGGACCCTCACGGTGGTGGTTTCGCTGCAGCCGCTTCGGTCCCTCGACTTCTTTAGGGGGTAAGAAATAGAACCCGTGTGTAACGGTATTTTTTCCCTAGCGCGATTCACACGTGATTTTTTTTATTCTATTCTTCGTCCTGCTCTCGGACTCCTCGGATCCTTGGGACAGGAAGGCTGTTTTTTCCCTATCCTCGCATTTCCATGCTCATCATTCATCCGACGAGGATCTTTTGTTATTGATATAAATCAAAGATATAATTAAGCATAAGCGAGTGAGAAAGCGTTTTTTCTATTATTTGGCGTACCCGGGATCGGGATGCATTCGGGAGTGCTCTCGTCACTCGCTGAAGGCTGAGGAAATGGGAATCCGATCTTTGACGAGGGACCGTTGTTTTTCTGGAACGGTTTCTCCGGGTAATCTTCGCTGCGAAGTGATCTATCCTCGCTGTGTGTGAAGACGAACGAAAAAAAACCTATCTCATAAAACACGCACTAAACACGCAAGTTTCCGATACCAAAAAAGCGATAACGGAGATCCTTTCGGAGGCCCGGGGGTCGCTGATTGAATGGATTCAAGAAGACAATCGGGGAAAAAAAATCGGAGACCGTCGTCTTCATCAGGATGTAAGGGTTTTTTTTCGTTCGTCGTTCGACTCGCATCCTAGAACCTGGAGTGCAGCCACAGAGAGATTTTCAATTTAAATAAATTAAAATTTCTTGAAAATGTATTAATTTTCAGGTTTCTTCCGCTGCCGGTTCGGTGGTTGAGTGCAACTGAGGTCTGACTGAGGATTGGTTCGATGGAAAAGTTTAACGGAAATTTGGCGCTTCCGAAGTGCATATAGGGGCAACTTGGGAGTGCAACGGACGATGATTTGGGTGCGAACAGGCGTGGGTTTGTGCGTGTGAGTGCTTCGGCAAGGATGGGACCGGAAATAAGCCTATCGGAGGCGTATCGGAAATGAGACTATTTGTAGAGGATGGAGTGGGATGGAATTGCGAGGTGTTCTATTTTATTGAATTGCAGGTTCTATGATTGAAACCATGGCAGCTGCGATATGTAAGCTATGGAATTTAAGAACCTGACCAGGGATGAAAGATGTGAAGAAATGAGTATATTTTGAGGACATATGACATATTGTCAAGATATAGGATTGTGTGGCAGTATTTGAAGTCTTCCGACAAAAAAAACTATCTTCACTTAAACTTCAGGTTAAAAATTACAGTTTAACGTACATTGGCAGTAGGGCGTGGCTTATTTTTCGAAAGTTCACAAAATCAAAAATTCATGTACTCTTCCGAATTTAAATCACATAAAAAAGAAACCTCAAGAATATTACGTTTTAGAAGTGGCGTAATTGACTTAAAGGGGAATTTTCAAATTATAAAGTATGACGTTCAGTGAAAACTTCATATATTTGTAGTTTTCAAACCAATTTTAAAGTTCTTAGCAATATTCTCTTTAAAATTAAATTTATGTGAAATTTGCAGAGCATCAAATATTGTCTAAAATCAAAGGTCTGTTATAGATTTTTCTCATATGTCAAGCCTTCAGAAAGGTCTTAGCAACAACAACAAGTAGTTTTAAATCATATTACTTTTCCTGTACCAATATGCTTACCGAACAGTCTTGACTCTTTTGCCTTCACTACGTCCACTGAGCGTTCTGATTCCATATCATAAAGACAACAGCAAGTTCCGGATCGAGCAGCGAATGAATAATCTGGAGTTAATGGACTAAGTTTATTAGAAATCCATAGACATTGGAAGAATCGCTTATGAACAGAGCTAAAAAGTAGCACTTTTCGAAACTGTTTCTTTTGTTGGGAAAAGTAGGCCGTTATGTTGTTCATCCTCTGAAGGGTGATAGCAATAGCAAAAAAAAAAAATACACCATTCAGCTTGACAAGATGCTTTATAAATTTCAGTAAAATAGTAAAAATGTAATTTCCGTCAAAAAAGTAATAGACCATCAATATGTTTTATATTTTTCATTTAAAAGCCATATGTTTGGGTATTTTTTGCTAAACAGCTAAGCCAAAACTCCTTTTTAAATTAAAATTGTCGTATGCACAGCTCAAAAACAACTTAATTAGATTCGAATGCATTTTAAAAATGGAACTGGTTAGGTATTAATAAAGTTATGGCCAAACAAAAAGAATTTTGTTGTCAAAAGAGGGAAAATTTCTAAATAAGACTAATTTTCTATAAATTAAATTTTGAGGATAATAATGCCAAAAGCTTCAAAGTTGGTTAAAAAATAACGAAGTTATGAACACTTTTCCTAACTTACAAAATTTTCTCTCAAGTCGCTTGCGGCACCTCTAAATTTTAATGGTTTTGACTCAAACTTTGAGGTTTCTTTTATTGTGTGATTAGAATTTAGAAGAGCACACGAAAACACTTTACACCGGTATCTAGCACGTACAAAAAAAAAACGAAACGTTAGCAATAACAATTTAAATGAAAAGTGCGCGACCGGGAGCGATTAAAAACGCGTCCGAACTGATTGACGATCAATAGTTTTCCTATGCATTCCTGAATGTAGTTAATTAATTCTTCAATATATGTTTTTATTTTTTCTATTCTGCAGTCAATTTATTTGAAACATTCCACATTTATTGCTGACAAATTTCTGTAAGGATGGAATGCACTCAAGGACACAAATTTGTTCATTCATAACAGAGCACGCTTCTCTTTCTCTTCGGAAATTTCTTAGAAACATGCTAAGAGTTACCGCTGCATCAAATTTGAAAGGAATCCTCAAGTTATTTCTCAACGGATTCCAGGAATAAACCCTGGAGTGAGTTCTTAAAGAATTTTAACAACCTGTGAAATAATTCCTTGGATAGTTTCTGATAAAATCCAAGAATAATTACCAAAATATTTCCTTAGGGGTTTTTATGTGGTTTTATTATAAAACCTTGGAGGTATTCTTGAAACATTTACTGCAATATTTCTTAAAGACACCACTAGAGCGTTTACCCAAAATAGTTTCTAGAAATATGTTCTAAGCAATTCAAAGTTGAACTCAAAAAGAAATCTTAGCTAGACAACAATAAATCACCATTTTGAATCAATTGTTTGCAACTGTAATTAAATCTGTGACAAAGTGACCAACATTAATGGTTTAAAAATTAGTACAAATAAGCAAAATTATGAACACTCGATACGCAGAACAGCTAAATCAATAAGGACAAAAACGTTTGACTATTTAAGACAAATCAGACTAGACTAACAAAATTTAGAACTAATTGTATATTTGTACAACATAGTTTTCCCTTGAAAAAGGCCACAACAAATGGCCGAAACGTCAGGCAAAATATATTAAAACATTCGCAGATCAAGACTGAGATAGCCGACAACCAATAATGTACGAAAGCTTAAAATGTTGGTCATTTTGCCGGATGCATCCGTGGTGCATTTTTTGCAGCATATTTTTAGGCGAATTCCTTACAAAATCAATAAAGTAATTTCTGGTGTAAACCAAGGTAGAATAATTGATGTAATTTCATGAGAAATTGCCAGAAAAAGTTCTAAAGGTGTGATCAGAAAAAAATATTACATTCTCTAAAGGACCTTAAGATCATATTTCTAGAAAACATATTTCCTTGAAAAAACAAACAAATTTTCCTCGATAAAACAAACATGCAGAGTAGAAATATTCAATTTCTGAAACTTTAAAAAAATCCAGAAATTCTTGGAAGATTTTTATGATTTTCTTGAAAACTTTGTCGAAGAACTTCTAATAGTATTTAAAGAAAAATTGATTGGCTGGAATAAAAATCCTGCAAAACACCAGTTTAAGCTTTTGAGAATTGTAGAAGAGATTTCTGGAAGAGAAGAATCCTAGAAGTTCTTGAATATTTCTTGAAGGACGCACAGAAACAATCCTAAAGATTTGTTGTGAAATTCATAACATAATAGATGAATATTTTCCTGAAGGATTTTGTTAAGCAATTCTTATATTATATTTCCGACTAAAAACCTTGAAAAATTCCGGAATCGTGTAAGAATTCACGTAAAAACTTTTGATTTGAGATGCAAATAACCATCATTGTTTTACAAACTTTCAATTCAAGTTTTTTTGCTCAAAATTTAAGTAATGTTCAGGGAAATCTATCATTGCACTACACTAGCTAAACTGGATTCTCATTTTTGATGATTGCTGATGATTGAATTGTTATAGAAATTTTCATAACCTCTGGAGCACAATATTTTGACATATTACTCGACGAATTTGATTGTTGCCAACAGCTCGTTTTGTACCTGCACATGACATCTAAAGAAAGCGCTTGAAACAAATTTGGAGGATGAAATGTGGTATCTTAAGATGATCTTTTGGAGGGAATCCTTGATATACTTCACTGTTGGTAAAAATCGCGGCATAATCTCGGAAAAAAAATCTTGAAAGATATCTCGTTAATTATTGGAAATCATGCAAGAAAATTTAAAATAAATTTTGGAAGGAATTCTTGAATTATTTGTTCAAGTTATCCTAAAAAAATCGTTTTTCAGAGTTCCTGAAAGTTAAGCAATTCTAAGTGTCTTTCTTGAAAGAATTCGAAAAGGAATACTCGATGAATCTTTTTGATAATGATTTCTTTGAGGAATTTCTGAAAAAAATCATTATAATACTCCCTCAAACAGCTCCTTAGTTGAAATTACAAGAATTAATGGGATTCTTAGAAAAATTTTCTTGAAAACTTCCGAAAAAAAAATCCTTGGCCGATTTGAGATTCTCGATCAAAACCTGGGAAGAATTATAATTAATATCTGCTGATAGCTTTGACCAGTTTCTAAAGTGATCTTTAAATAAAGTCCTCCAATTTCTGTCGCAATTAATGGTGGTTTCGTCCCAAGCGTTAAGTTTATTACTCTGAGGGATACGGATACCTGAAACAGACCTGTGTCAGATTATTATAGTGCGCAGGTTATAGGCAAGATTATTTGATGACGCTTCTCTACGTAAATTGTAGATACTTTGATCTTTGGATAAAGTTTTTACGAGTACCATCGATTATCGTAGATTCAATCGTGGTAGATTATCTGAGATATTCCGACAAGATCTTCGTTAACATCCTGGATGATGAATGGTGGGTTTTTGACTGCAATCCAAAAACATGCTACAAGCCTTGCCGTAAGTTACACGTTTGTAGGTAGCATTTCGTTGGCATTTTATACGATCTTACAAAACTCCACCCATTTCAAACCAGCCAGGACATAGTTCTCGAATTATTAACGAGTTGAGGAAATTCAAGCAAGCTTTGAGGATCTTTATCTTTATCATAAAACACACGTTGAAAAACCTTTTTTTCGATATATTCAGAAAATTCTTCAAACAGACATTAAATACAACAAGAGATCATAGATTTTGTCAGAACTCGTAGAGTCTACCAATACAATCGGGATAAACGGAAGCGCTTTCGTTAAAAAAAATGATTCCCCCACTTTCACACGTTAGTCTAGAATCTAGATATATCGTCCACTTCAAGGAAACCTATTGGTGGAATACATTATTGGGATCAGTTTTATTCGCAACTAGGGTCGGTGTTCCCTTAGTGGACAGTCCCCTATAGTTGCACTAGTGGCTTTTTACGGCCATTTTACTTTAAATCTTTTCAAAATATTTTTTGACATGAAGATCAGAAGCTATTTATCTAAGTACCATTGATACACAGCTTGATTTTGTTCAAAAAATGATCGAAATAATTAGTTTTGCTTAAAATTTGAGCTCCTTTGCGCCTATAGTAAACCTATTGTTCCTATAGTAGCACTACTGAGAGAAACTATTTTTTATTATACGAAATAATTGGTAAATTAAGAACTTTTTTTACATCAAACGAAAGCTTTTGATACACACTTTGTAGGAAAAATATAAATGTTTTGAAAAAATACGATTTTGATTAGTATTTTGCAAACGCCGTGATGCTAGTGCTACTATAGAAACAGATATTATAAATAGTGCTACTATAGGCACATGTGTTCCTATAGTGGCATTAGCGATAATAAAAACAAACATATGAGTTTTCGTAGTTTTCAAATTATTCCCACAACACCAAGATAAAAAGCTTTCAGATGAAGTAAAATTAATAACGCTAGCGTTATTTTTTGATTTTATACGAATATTTGTTCTTAGCTATGCGGCTATTGGTACATCGACCCGAATGCTTGGAATCTGAAGAAAGTTACCGTTTTGATTCATATTACGGACACTTAAGGCCTTAGTGAAGTAGAACTCAGCATAGAGCATACAAAATAAATCATTCTGTATGATTTCTCAGCGTTATCGAGCATCGGAAACCCTTAACTTTCAAATGGTGGATAAAGAATACGCTTCCGTAACTTGAATAATTTTAAATAAATCGAAATGTGTGGCCATTTCATGATTCTTATTCCGGACGCTTCCTCACTTTTGCCTCACATTGCGGACACTTTGATTTGAATTACGGACAGCTTATGGAAATCATTAATAGAAAAGTCAAACCATCAGTTGAAGTCGTCAAGCCACTAAAGAAACGTCTAAGGCAGTTGGGCATTACAAGTTTGCCTAGATTTTTATGGAGAAAGCTTATTAAAACGAGGCTTGAAAGTGAGAACTTTCGAAGAGCAAAACTTGAAATGTTTCGTGTGAAATGTTTCGCATACAAAGTAGAGTGTCCGGAATTTGAAGCTGTCCGTAATATGATTCAAAACGGTAGTGAAGTCTCAAATATTTCTTTGTTGAATCTAGAAATTTCATTCAACGAGTCTCAACAAGATATCCCTAAAAGTTGTTCACAATTTTCTCTATAGTTTTCGCATTGATTCACATTGCCAATCAAAACCCGATTGTTGAAAGAACTCTTTTCAATAACTCATTCTTTCATCATAATTACCCCCATGCTCCAGCAACCTTACTTTCAAACCCTGATCTAGAATTAGCAACAGCATCCCGTCCCGTTCAAGCGAGCGCGCTTCTTTGACCGATATATTGCTGTTGTCGCTCTTCAATTACCAACAACCATTCAAAAGCTGCGCGTTGTCTCATTCATGATGTAATTTCATGAGAAATTGCCAGAAAAAGTTCTAAAGGTGTGCTCAGAAAAAAATATTACATTCTCTAAAGGACCTTAAGATCATATTTCTAGAAAACATATTTCCTTGAAAAAACAAACAAATTTTCCTCGATAAAACAAACATGCAGAGTAGAAATATTCAATTTCTGAAACTTTAAAAAAATCCAGAAATTCTTGGAAGATTTTTATGATTTTCTTGAAAACTTTGTCGAAGAACTTCTAATAGTATTTAAAGAAAAATTGAATGGCTGGAATAAAAATCCTGCAAAACACCAGTTTAAGCTTTTGAGAATTGTAGAAGAGATTTCTGGAAGAGAAGAATCCTAGAAGTTCTTGAATATTTCTTGAAGGACGCACAGAAACAATCCTAAAGATTTGTTGTGAAATTCATAACATAATAGATGAATATTTTCCTGAAGGATTTTGTTAAGCAATTCTTATATTATATTTCCGACTAAAAACCTTGAAAAATTCCGGAATCGTGTAAGAATTCACGTAAAAACTTTTGATTTGAGATGCAAATAACCATCATTGTTTTACAAACTTTCAATTCAAGTTTTTTTGCTCAAAATTTAAGTAATGTTCAGGGAAATCTATCATTGCACTACACTAGCTAAACTGGATTCTCATTTTTGATGATTGCTGATGATTGAATTGTTATAGAAATTTTCATAACCTCTGGAGCACAATATTTTGACATATTACTCGACGAATTTGATTGTCGCCAACAGCTCGTTTTGTACCTGCACATGACATCTAAAGAAAGCGCTTGAAACAAATTTGGAGGATGAAATGTGGTATCTTAAGATGATCTTTTGGAGGGAATCCTTGATATACTTCACTGTTGGTAAAAATCGCGGCATAATCTCGGAAAAAAATCTTGAAAGATATCTCGTTAATTATTGGAAATCATGCAAGAAAATTTAAAATAAATTTTGGAAGGAATTCTTGAATTATTTGTTCAAGTTATCCTAAAAAAATCGTTTTTCAGAGTTCCTGAAAGTTAAGCAATTCTAAGTGTCTTTCTTGAAAGAATTCGAAAAGGAATACTCGAAGAATCTTTTTGATAATGATTTCTTTGAGGAATTTCTGAAAAAAATCATTATAATACTCCCTCAAACAGCTCCTTAGTTGAAATTACAAGAATTAATGGGATTCTTAGAAAAATTTTCTTGAAAACTTCCGAAAAAAAAATCCTTGGCCGATTTGAGATTCTCGATCAAAACCTGGGAAGAATTATAATTAATATCTGCTGATAGCTTTGACCAGTTTCTGAAGTGATCTTTAAATAAAGTCCTCCAATTTCTGTCGCAATTAATGGTGGTTTCGTCCCAAGCGTTAAGTTTATTACTCTGAGGGATACGGATACCTGAAACAGACCTGTGTCAGATTATTATAGTGCGCAGGTTATAGGCAAGATTATTTGATGACGCTTCTCTACGTAAATTGTAGATACTTTGATCTTTGGATAAAGTTTTTACGAGTACCATCGATTATCGTAGATTCAATCGTGGTAGATTATCTGAGATATTCCGACAAGATCTTCGTTAACATCCTGGATGATGAATGGTGGGTTTTTGACTGCAATCCAAAAACATGCTACAAGCCTTGCCGTAAGTTACACGTTTGTAGGTAGCATTTCGTTGGCATTTTATACGATCTTACAAAACTCCACCCATTTCAAACCAGCCAGGACATAGTTCTCGAATTATTAACGAGTTGAGGAAATTCAAGCAAGCTTTGAGGATCTTTATCTTTATCATAAAACACACGTTGAAAAACCTTTTTTTCGATATATTCAGAAAATTCTTCAAACAGACATTAAATACAACAAGAGATCATAGATTTTGTCAGAACTCGTAGAGTCTACCAATACAATCGGGATAAACGGAAGCGCTTTCGTTAAAAAAAATGATTCCCCCACTTTCACACGTTAGTCTAGAATCTAGATATATCGTCCACTTCAAGGAAACCTATTGGTGGAATACATTATTGGGATCAGTTTTATTCGCAACTAGGGTCGGTGTTCCCTTAGTGGACAGTCCCCTATAGTTGCACTAGTGGCTTTTTACGGCCATTTTACTTTAAATCTTTTCAAAATATTTTTTGACATGAAGATCAGAAGCTATTTATCTAAGTACCATTGATACACAGCTTGATTTTGTTCAAAAAATGATCGAAATAATTAGTTTTGCTTAAAATTTGAGCTCCTTTGCGCCTATAGTAAACCTATTGTTCCTATAGTAGCACTACTGAGAGAAACTATTTTTTATTATACGAAATAATTGGTAAATTAAGAACTTTTTTTACATCAAACGAAAGCTTTTGATACACACTTTGTAGGAAAAATATAAATGTTTTGAAAAAATACGATTTTGATTAGTATTTTGCAAACGCCGTGATGCTAGTGCTACTATAGAAACAGATATTATAAATAGTGCTACTATAGGCACATGTGTTCCTATAGTGGCATTAGCGATAATAAAAACAAACATATGAGTTTTCGTAGTTTTCAAATTATTCCCACAACACCAAGATAAAAAGCTTTCAGATGAAGTAAAATTAATAACGCTAGCGTTATTTTTTGATTTTATACGAATATTTGTTCTTAGCTATGCTGCTATTGGTACATCGACCCGACTGCTTGGAATCTGAAGAAAGTTACCGTTTTGATTCATATTACGGACACTTAAGGCCTTAGTGAAGTAGAACTCAGCATAGAGCATACAAAATAAATCATTCTGTATGATTTCTCAGCGTTATCGAGCATCGGAAACCCTTAACTTTCAAATGGTGGATAAAGAATACGCTTCCGTAACTTGAATAATTTTAAATAAATCGAAATGTGTGGCCATTTCATGATTCTTATTCCGGACGCTTCCTCACTTTTGCCTCACATTGCGGACACTTTGATTTGAATTACGGACAGCTTATGGAAATCATTAATAGAAAAGTCAAACCATCAGTTGAAGTCGTCAAGCCACTAAAGAAACGTCTAAGGCAGTTGGGCATTACAAGTTTGCCTAGATTTTTATGGAGAAAGCTTATTAAAACGAGGCTTGAAAGTGAGAACTTTCGAAGAGCAAAACTTGAAATGTTTCGTGTGAAATGTTTCGCATACAAAGTAGAGTGTCCGGAATTTGAAGCTGTCCGTAATATGATTCAAAACGGTAGTAAAGTCTCAAATATTTCTTTGTTGAATCTAGAAATTTCATTCAACGAGTCTCAACAAGATATCCCTAATAGTTGTTCACAATTTTCTCTATAGTTTTCGCATTGATTCACATTGCCAATCAAAACCCGATTGTTGAAAGAACTCTTTTCAATAACTCATTCTTTCATCATAATTACCCCCATGCTCCAGCAACCCTACTTTCAAACCCTGATCTAGAATTAGCAACAGCATCCCGTCCCGTTCAAGCGAGCGCGCTTCTTTGACCGATATATTGCTGTTGTCGCTCTTCAATTACCAACAACCATTCAAAAGCTGCGCGCTGTCTCATTCATCCTTCTTCTTGTCCTGCCCGACGCCGCTCGCATGCGAATAGAAACCTCTATCCTACACACTCACGGTAGGTACCGTTAGATGGCACACACGCTCTCATAAAACCGTGGTGGCGAACGCAGACGAAGTCCTCCGGACGACGGACGGAATCGGTCTGTGTGCTATTCCTGGAAGCGCATGATGCAAGGAAACTGTCGACGATGAGCGTCTCAGTGCTGGTGCTGGTGCGGGAGGGGAAGTGCGAGAGTGAGCGAATGCGGAGAGAGTGCCGGAGAGCCGTTTGGGAACACATGTGCTGCTACTGTTGAACTGTGAAACTGATATCGCACATGCACGCATACATGCCGTTATAGGAGCTTGTTGTATGCAAGTGGACATGGCCAGTGAAGGGTGAGGGATCTAATTTTCAACCCTGTGCTTGTTTTTAATTATTATTTAGAACAATCTAGATGTAAACTGTCAATGGATTTACATATTATAACACTAACTAATAAATGTAATCATTCCTTAGTCGAGTGGTTAGAGTCCACGGCTACAAAGCAAAGCCATGCTGAAGGTATCTGCGTTCGATTCCCGGTCGGTCCAGTATCTTTTCTTTACTTCTCTGGGCATAGAGTATTATCGTACTTGCCACAGCATATACGAATGCAAAAATGGCAAGTATGGCAAAGAAAGTTAATAACAGTGGAAGTGCTCATAACAACACAAAGCTGAGAAGCAGGCTCTGTAGTTGTTAGGACGTCATGCCAAGACGAAGAAGAATAAATTTAATGTTTGTAATGTATATGTAATGTAAAGTCTAGCTATTCATTCATCAGCAATAAATGTAACAGTATTTATCCAGTTCTATTATATGTAAAGACAGGTTAGTGCAGAAACCGAATTCCAGTTCCAGGACATCAAAATTAAAGCACTACTGTATCAATTCAGGGCTCCTATAAGATGCTCAACCCACTTTCCTCCCACTGCAATTTCTGAGCTATTTGCAATCGGATGAAACTGAGTTTTCGTTTGTGACTGAGGCATAGTATGAGCATATTACTTATCAAATTCCAGTAGAATCAATTGAACGAGAGAAATGACGATGGGCATAAAGTGGGTGGCAGCGTCTAATAGGAGACCTGACTGTACTACAACAATTTAGGAACACTTCTCCACGCACGGTTTTGAAGTTAATATATTATCTAACATGTTTGCAGCAAAGTCATGATCAATCCAGTCGTTGAGTAAAAGTCTTAATTAACTAGACGGTTCATGAATAATATTTCTATTATGTATGATAAAAATATGAAAAAATGAAAGTACATTTGATTTGAAAAATATCATTTGATTTGAAAAAAAAATCATGTTGCACGAAGTTAATTTCACCATTAATGTTCTAAGCCCAGCTAGACGCAGAAGTTAACACGAAGGTATTTAGAAAAATTCAAAGGCTCTATCTCGGTAGGAACGTAACGCCAGAGAGAAGTAGAGGAAGAAGTACTGAGCCATACTGGCATAGTGAGATGACACACATTAATTGAAATATACTTAAAATTAACATGAGCTACAATTGTTTCAATAACTATCTTAAGTATTGGAGTAGCTAAAAAAATCATTTTGGCTCCCCATCGTTCAATCAACTTGAGATTAATTACTGAATGTCCCCGCAAAATTTGAGCTCAATTGGATGAAAACTGAGACTGCAAAAGTCATTCAAAGTATCTATTGGATTTACTATTAGAAAAGTTAGCAATTTATCGGTCATAGTGTCATGTGCTATTTAAGGTAGGTATTGTGCCTCAGTAATAAATCAATTAGATATAAAACTTGAATTGTTTTCATCGTGTTGCGAAATTCTAGTATTTGATAATTGTCGAACTGCTTAATCGTGACACCAGTATCACTTTTATTCAAGTTAGACGTTTGCCGCACTGACATTGAGAATATAAGAAATTATGAATGTTTTTTTATGATTGGAATAAGACAACGGCAATATTAAACCGCCAGTTTATGAACCATGATGGTACAACTTTTGCAATTCGCGGCTATTTTTGTGGAAAATCCGAATGTTTGAACGTGAGCGGATGCCAAGCTTAAGCGACTTTCATGTTGGGAAAATGTTTTCCATAATAAATTATTAACATTAACATTAAATAAGATGAATGATTATGATTCTTCTATATCATTTTTTTTTTCTTAGAATCGTGTGAAAGCAGAGAACTGACACGGCTGTCATCCTGCATACATTTTGGCTCTTCCTCACATCGTTTTTGGTACTGCGCGTTTTGGTACCCACTTTCTGGTTGGTTTGCCCTAACTTGCTCCGGATTTTCGAGTGTACGGCTTATGTGCTGCTAGTGCTAGTGTCAGGCAATTAAATGTATTGCGTTGAATCGTTGTATTTAATGCGCTTTTCCTCTTTTCGACATTTTGTTAAATGTTTTACGCATCAGTGAGGTATCATTGCTGTCTCCTATCAAAAAATCATATGTTTTGTCAGTCCCAAAATAATCAAAACAAAGACACTTGACGCCATATTGAATCAATGTTGGGTAGCTTATTATTGGTTCATTTCACCCCCCTGTGTGAAAGTTACTTACTGAAATTCAGAAATCCACTTTGGTAAACGGGCTCACCGAAAATATAGCAGCTGATGTCTCGGTAATTATCTGCCGAATCTCGGTCAAACATTAACTGAGATCTCGGTAAACATTATTGAATATCGGTCTTGATCACCGATTTCCCTGTAAAAATTTTTGATTGCCTAAATCTTTGTCAAATAAGTATCGTAATTTGATATTACAAATTAACGAGTTCTCAGCGGTTGGGATCTCGAAGATTCGTTTTGCTGAGGTGGGTGAAGTATACTATGTCTTGGGCAGTCAAGAACAAATTTCGAAATCGAAAATATCCTCAACCGCAACGACTGTTTGGTCTCTCAAGAAATTTATCATGCTGAAAACACTAAACTGAGAAGCTTACAGTCCATCTATGATAGCCAGTGGCACTGGAGGTGGGTTGGGCATGTTCTACGCACAAAAATACCTGGGAAAGACAGTCGAAGGTTTGCCGTACTCATAATTAAACACGAAGTGACATCAATGCTATTGAATTTCTACAGCCAGATGTAGATGCTTATGTATCAATTGTCATGTGCATTCCTGGAAGTATTTCGCGACAAATAAGTGGATCTTTTGGAGAACTATCAAGAGATTCGTAAAGAATCGTTGATTAAGGCAAGACCGGTAGCATCTCGTGCAAAATATATGCATCTTAAACAAATCTCACTTGTTATACACAGCTAGGGTTACTATACGTACTGTTTTTAGAGTACATGTACTCTTTTGTAGTTCAAAAATTTCAGTACCATTTATTTTTGCTAAATGGACTAAAGCCTACTTTTTTCCGATAAAACTAACCAAATAATCTTGTGAAGTGACAGATTAGCCTTTTTTTCATGATAACACAGTTGATCGACCGGTTTTCGACAAATACTTATTGAGCTAAATTGGTACGATGAGCAACGATAATTATTTATCGAGCTAAATATAGAAATAAGTGATCTATATATTGATAAACAATCCTATATATTGATAAAAATGCAACCTGTTTACTGATAAATAATCAACTAACTACTAATTTTCAGAAAAAAAATATGAAAGTGATTTTGCTTTGTTTTCAACCCCTGTTGTTGAAGCACATTTTCTAGAAATGCCGTTTTGGCGATCAAATAATTGAAAAAAAGCCGTGGGAATGGAAGGCTTAAATTCAAAATATAGTATCGAAATCACAAAAACAAACCACTAAATTAATGAAGCTTGCATCTTCATAAGGTTGTAGCAAATCCTTTGCAAAAAAAATAAAAAAAATTAAATAATTTGCTATATTTGAGGCACTGTCCAGATTCAATGGTTAAGAATTCGCTCTCAGTTTCTCTGGTTTCCTTTAACAAATATACTTCTACAAGAACATTTTTGGTCAATACTAAAAAAAATAGCTAAGAATCAATGTTCACTATAATAAGTAAACGTATTACAGTATTCGAAAATTTGATAAGAATTAAATTTGTTGGCATCTATAATATCTATAATATCTATAATAGTGGCTCCCAGCCAAATTTGTTTGAGTGAATGTTAAAAAAAAAAATCATTGTGAATATTAATCTGACTATTGTCTTCAATATTTAGGCAAAAAAAGTTGTTATTTGTAGATATCTCGCATAACTTATGATCTCGCCCTTAAAGCCATTGGTAACCGAGTGTGTAGCTCGCTGCTTTTATGTAAATAAATGGACTAAGATAAAAAATATAATTGGTTTGCTCAGTAACAACAAGCTACACATTTGGTTATCATTGGCTTTTAGGGCGAGATCTCAAATTATGCGAGATATTTTCATTTATTTTTTAAACTCTAACTTTTGACCTTAATAGAGTCTTGAACCTTAATGACCTTAATGGTGTCTTGAAAATAAAGAAAAAAAAACTAAATTGAATACAACAAGAAAATTAAGACAAATATATTAGTAAAATTGCTTTTATTTCTTTTCAGTTTAGTCCAAGTGTACTTTATAGTACTCTTTTACAGATTTGAAAAAAAATCTCTTTCCTGTGAGAAAATTGTTTAAGAAACTCTCCAGCATCTTGAGTAATTTTACAATAAGCTAGGAAGTTTCTAGCTTCGGTCATATCCAGTTTGCACCACTGCTATGAGCCGCAAGTCAAATTGAGTTGATATTAGTTTTCAAAATATCTCGCGTAACAATTCAAATGAGCCAATCCTCACATCGTTGACTCTGAGAAAATTCGATTTGAATAATATTCACCACATTTTCAATTCGTATTTCTCAGCATTCATATCAATCAATGTGATTTCATGCTAGTTGAGTGACGATTTACTACATGCTAATAACAAAAATGACAAAATTGTGGAAAAAATTATGAGTTTAAATGCTTGGCCCATTTTCGATTTTAAACAAGACGTGGGCCTTTTTTATTGGCTAAAATAGAATTTTATTAGCGTGCTTGGCCCAAGGCTAGGCCTTTTCGGTTTTCAATGAATGAGCAAGATAGAGTCATTGGCCTCTCACCATGTTAAGGCCAATGACAGTTTGCGAAATTTTCCGATTGTAGGCCCTCTTGATGGAACGAGAACCGATCATTGGCCTTTTCGAGCGGGGCCAATGAATGATTTGGAAAAAAAGCGATTATTGGCCGTTTTGAAAATCAAGTTTATAACGGTGAGTTTTATGATTATGTTGACAATGTTTGCATAGTTTGTAGGTGTTGGTAGATGCTATCGAATGGTATCAAAACCCGATTTGTTTACAATTTGATCATTGGCCCTTTAGAATAGGGTAACGACTGTTTATTTTGTTCTCAAACGCTAACAATTGGCGCCAGCGGCATAAAATACAGACAACAACCTTTCGAACATTCAGTTTCTCTTACCGGCCGCCGAGCGGCGACACTGATGTTTGTATTCAACTCACTGATCGCGCTACGCTGGATTCTCAAATTTCTCAAACTTTCAACACAAGCGCAGTGTTGTTCAGACTCATTTCCCCGAAAATAACATTTCCCGAAATACGAAGCCACGAACTACTACAACCATGATCTATCCTCCTAAGATAGAGAAGCAGATGGTTAAGCTTGAGTACTGCGCACAAAATCGATCAATTTTGATCCCAGAGAGCCACAATTCAAGTTTCGGTGAAATGAAATGAGTGAGTGAGTGAGTGCGAATCATTTCACCGAAACTTGAATTGCGGCCCACCGAGATCGAAACTGTCGGATCCCATGTGCAACACTCAAGCCCAACCACCTCCCCCTCCATCTCAGGAATACAACGGACAGTTATAACAGTTCATGGCTTCACAATTCGAATTTCGGGGAAATGAGTCTGATCAACACTGCACAAGCGCATGGAAGAATGGTAGTCGGAGAACTGTCAAAACGTATGGAAAATAATGAAAATCGTAAATTGCCTGCATTAAGGAAACTGAATCAAAAAAGTAGTGATTAGAAATCAAGTGTAAAGTGAATACATAACTTTTTGTGTTTAGTTCATCTTCCGTGGTGCTTTCTTTGCTTCAGGATTTCGTTTTTACTACCATTGAAAAAGAGCCATCTATTGCCTTTTCAGTTTTGAATATCGCCCTATTGTTACGCGAGATATCTTCCAATGATATTTTAGTTGCACTAATGATACAGCACGATTTTAATCTGTAAAATTAGGCAAAAATTCGCAAAACTTCTCAGTACTTTTTCTAAAAGCGAACTTTGTCCAGAAATTTTGTGCGTAAGTGCCAAGATCACGTTTTCATTACAAAGAATTTTTTAATGAAAAGCTTTAAGACCAGAATTCTAACAAACATGGATCGAAAATTGGCACATAAGGACACTTTTTCTCAAGCCTTCATAAACCTATAAAAATATTTTATTTCAATGAGGCTCGACATCGATGAAAATCGAGATTTTTCGCACGGTAGTGTAGAATTAGAATTTCAATTACGGTTTGTTTGTACGATGTTCGAAAAAAAACATCATCCATCCATCTGGTTTTATTGGTCGAATGATTGTGCTCCTACCCTATGCCGAAAAAACAAGGAACCCCTGAGCGTTTTTTGTGCCTTCGCCGGGTTCTTTCGATTCCTTCTTGCTTGCGTGGATACGGGCCAGGCAAGAAGAGAGAGCGATCCCATGTGAGAATGTGTGTCTTTGCTGGATTTGAAAAACATGTGAGTGTGTAGTTTTTTATGTCCAGTCGTCCTCGTTGTGCCTCCTGCTCACACTCCCTGTTGGAAATCGTGTGTATGTGGACTATGCGGATAGTCGAAGCAGCAGCAGAGAGAGCGCGCGCGGAGGATATTATTAGAAAAACCGTACGGTACATTGTCGACTCGACGAGGGTCGGGTCGGATCTCGGGGCGAAGGAAGACTGTTGGTGTTGGTGAGGTGGTGGTGGTGGTGGCGGATTTCAAACAAGAGGACGATGGTTTTTCGGAAAAATCTCCCAGTCCAGCCAGTCAGTCAGTGCAATTCCGCAGACCAAATGAGAAGTATCGAAGAGTCGTCGCATCGGACGTGAATAACCGCCCGACGGGATTCGAGTGTTCGCCTTCACCCAACACACATCGTTTGTCCGGCAATTATTTGTTGGATCATTCACCATATACAGAGAGAGATCCGTTCGTCGCTTATTGCAGTCAGTCAGCTCAATGGTGGGAAAGCGAGACGGAACATCATAAAAAACGGACGTGCGTGTCGTCTTTCGCCTGGTGTGATTGATGGTGCGGGATGCGGACGGGAAGAAGGACCACAGGATATCAGTCCCCCAGGTCGTCACCGTGTGATCAGAAACAAAAAAGACGTGTCCCAGAGCGGTTGTCTGTCTGACTGACGATTGGCCGGTCGTTCGACGATTCATAATCGGAAGTGTACGTGTGTCGATTTTAATTGTTCGAAAGTGATCGACTGGACAGCGACCACCAACGCGCGCGTGTGTGAAACAAAGCAGGCGTCGATCGTGCGAAGGAACACAGGATATCAGCGCTTTTGTTTTCGGGGGAACGAACGATCGTTCTCATTCGGCTGTGCAAATTTCGGCGCCTACTCTTCGGGAACGGTGCTATTGTTCGTAATGTGTGTGTGCTGTGAATGAACCCGTTTGGCGCCAACTTTGATTGAAGAGCAGCGCGGAACAATAGAAAAGTGATTCGTCGGTGTGGTTCTCGGGTGCAACAACAATAGCGAGAAAAAAAAACCTAAAGCAATTCACCAAAAAGTGCCATGAGAGAGAGTTGAGATTTTTGCCGGAGGCAAATTAGCAAGAAGTGATTTTTTAATAGTTTTGCGGTGAACCGGAAGTGATATAATTTTAGTTTTGAATTTTTCGATCTAATTAGTGATTGGAGCTTCGTGAACTACGCTGCATGCATTTCGATGAATTATTTTCTACACAGCGAGTGGTACAACGAGCGGTACAGGAAGATGCTGTCCACCAGCGAGGATGCCGGATTCTACTCCCACAATCGCGACCGTGAGTGTTTGTTATTTTTTTTAGTGGTAGAAAATTCGTTTTGAATTTTATGTGCTTCATGAAAAAGTGTGGTGGCAATTTTCTAATACAAAACGGGATGTTTGACTTTTTTATGCTTTCACTGCAACATGTGTGCCAAAGCAAGAATAGAAAAAAAAAAATTCAAAGGCATACCAAAAATATGCTGGAGAATTGGATCGATTTATAGTACAAAACATAAAAAAATCACTTAAGAAATAGTGTCAATTTAACTAATCCGTAATTGGACGAGATTTATGTGTTTTAATGAAAAACAAATGCATTAGTCGATTAATAAATTCAAATTGTTGACTAATAAAATTCCAATTGTATAAAAACATTGTGATATTTACATTTTCTAGTTAACATTCATAGTTTTTGTACGTATAGCACTATGTCATCTACAAATGATTTGTGAGCTGATTAACAGTCTCGCTAATTTTGTCGCCAGCACCAGCACGCTCATGTTGTGTATCTCAAGCGTAGTTCTCAATGAATGGTTCATGAGATCTTTGGCTTTTATTTTTACACAAACCAACTAATCGTTACTCAGTGAATCGTGTTTCAACTTGTTGGGAAAAATAAAAATTGATGGGATACCTAGGCAATTCCTACATAGGTATCATAGTTATTTTTGTGAGTAAATAAATGGCTATACCGTCTAACAAGTGATTTGCGTTTCAAGAAGCCATTATGCTACTGATATAACTTTTTGCTTATAATTTACAAAAAGTGTTCAGTGCTAATATGAGTTTTATTTTTCTGTATATCAATTTTCATCCTTTTTATCTATATATCTTATAAGTCTCCAAAAGCACCACAAAATATGGTGAAATCGATGAATAGAATAAAATTTATCAAGTTGTTGCATAATTTAATTTCTTGCACTTAGAGTGGAAATATCAATGTAACTTGTTGGAAATGAGTGAAATTTGGTCTAAACTGTTATACATCTGATGGTTTCTGATGTTTCATGTGTAAAAAATGTTACTATATGTGTAAAATTTTTAATGTTCCTAATTCGCAATTTCATATTGATTCAAGTCAGTCTACATGATACATATTGGTTCGAAAAAGAATCACTATACGCGCTCTCATGTGGAAAGTATGCTGATACTTTTTCAGCTAGGTGCAAATCCAATCAATTTTCTTTACTTCGAAATCATGAGGTGACTTGATAACAATCATCAACGACGCGTACAAATTTCAATGACGGCCTACTTCGCTTTTTCAAAAGATGCAATTTATTGGTAAGAATTACTCATTTACAGTTAAACTTCATTAGTCGATATCTGAAGGGACCATCGACTCATGAGAATGTCGATTTAAGGAACAGAAATCCTTAGGAAAGCTGATTATAGGTACCATTATATGGACCATAATTTACGTACATGATTTTCATCATTTTCAAATCAAAATCGAACAGAAAAAGTGTTGATCGAACGGAAAAATATTTCATATTGTTGCATGTGTGCATGTATTTTTATAACCAATGTAAATAAGCGATTTTTACGATGAAGTAATTATTTATCCAAGAATTCAGATTCCTACATCAAGAAGAAATTCTGTATAACTCGTGTGCTTTCCAAAAATGTTTTCAGAAGTTGCATTTCATTTGAAAAAGTTACCAGCTTTGTGTAACGGTCGTCTTTTTAAAAATTGTTAATCAACAACAGAATATTTAACAAAATTACTTCAAGCATAATTCTTCAAAACGGCGTGTATAACATTCGGAAGGATTCGAGACAAATAGAATGCAGTATATTGTAAAGCATTTTAAATCCTGTTTAAAACTTTTTGCATTTTTATTGCTATATCCCTTATAAGTTGGAAAAAAAGAATATAGTTTCTAACCACTATAGATCAATGCTGATTTGTTTTGAATAAGATTGAAAAAATATTAAATTAACTCCTTTTCTTTTTGCTTGTTAAATACACCATGATGATTCGTCGATATCATATTTTGATTATTACATACTTCGTTGATGCGTCTGTTCGACAGTTTATTTTGCACTTGCGTCACATCAGATACACCGGTATTTGTTTTGTAGTTTCACATTCGTCGGTTTGTGTATTCCCATAAAAACTTGATAAAGTTACTTTATTCGTCAGTTGCTATTTTCATTTACAACGAATATTGGTTTTTGAATTTTCCAATTTCAACTCGACTCGACAGGAGCACTATACGGAGCCGAGAGTAACAAAAGTAGACGGAGAACTACCATTTGTGAGTTTTAGGAATACTTTTGTAGAATCAATATTTAGATTATGCTGTTGTCGAGCACATGCAAAGGAAATTTTTCCTCTTTTTATTTCTTTATATACGTCGGATTGAAAAGTTATGCTTGACTTGTTTATAACGAAGAAGAAATTTCCGACAATTCAGCCATGACTCATTTCAAAGCACCATCATGTCTTTTTCTTTTAAAATCTTGCTCAACATTCCTTCAGAAAATATGGTAACTTGTTGTATTTTCAGTAGCTTTGGTTTTTTCCTTACTGTCGAATTTCAGAAGATTTGGTTGATAGACGACGAAGAGAACCAAACGGCCAAAAATTTTATGTCGCTTGAAAAAGATCACTAAGATAAGTATTATTATAACTCTAATTTAATTCAATTGCCTAAATCTAAAGGAATTCAATTTAAGATTTCTTCTATATAGATCCTTTTGTATTATTTTAGAACTACTATTGCATTTAAGCATCTTTTTTATTGCCTATTCCGAATAGTCTTGATTTCAGCTCTTTTGAACAACGCATATAAACACATCTGAATTGTAGCGTAATTAAAGTAATTGGATATAAAAGAATCCATTAATACACAATTTGAAGAAAAAAAATAGTAAAATCTTAGTAAATGAATTTGACTCAGTAAAACCCATAATAGCTTCTTGTCATACTATCTTTGAGAAATGGAAAACTTCAAGATTTCATCAAATTTTCAGGTATTCACAAAGCATTAAGCTTACTTTTTATCATTTTTACTTTTAAGAAATACCAAAAAAAACCCTAGCAGGTATAGAAATCCGGTCTCACTTTTTACTCATCAGAAAAAATCTTAGAAATCCCACTACGAGGATTGTTTCCTTCTACTCGTAGGATGTTTGATGTCCGACATGAATCGTGTATAACAAGTGTATGCCAGTTTACATTATGGACGCAATTCGAGGACTGTGTATACACAGATTCTGTGTGAATCTGTGTATACAGAAAAAAGTCCACAGAAAACTGGACAATTATGCGTGGAGCGTTACCACATTAATAATCTTTCTCGTTTTTGTCTCCAGCACCAAAATACCGCTATTCACTTAGTTGAGGGTTGCTGAATCCATTGCCGTTTTCAGAAATATCATAGCACGTACAGATTTTGAGATATTGGCTATTGAAAATGCAAAAAAATGACTGTTTCAGAGAACTTGCATGCAAGTTTGCCAGCTTGTAAGGCCATTTATTTATTGCTCAATTTGCCACATAATTCGAACTTTATGTGTATAATAATACTTATCATCAAAGTTTATAATACTTTCGACGTGGAAAAGTTATTTTTTGATGGTTTAGAGAATTATTGTATTTTGCCATATGAGAGAAACGAAGAATTTTGTATGGAGACTGCAAGCATGTTGAAAAGATCGGTTCAATCGAAATTTTAACGTGCAATTTCAATACATGTCTATTTTACATGCTTGGTAGATTAGATTGTAAAATAGTTTGATGAATTGTACTTTAAATTTCATGCAAACATCAATAAAATCAGTGTTTTATACAACTTTGGTGACCTGTAGCTAAAAATTGTGACGTGCTGGAACATTTCTGAGAATGGCATCAGATTCAGCAACTCCAAATTTACTAGAGACACATAATTTGATCCTTGAGATACGCAAAAATGTCATTTTTGTTAAGCTGTGAATTTCTTGCAAAAAAAAAATCGTTATAAACAACGTTCAAAAAGTATTGACAGAAGATCTTTTTTTCTGGGATTCGTGAATTTGTTTTTTCCAAAAGTTTTCTACCGCGTGAGATCTACTTAGTCTTCTCTAAAAATTATACCTGATTCCTAGCTCATATTCGGCTCGTGGAAAAATAAGAAACGAATTGGCACACATTTACCCGTCATGATGCTTCATGCGTATTGTGATTCGGTGACATGATTTCTAAGTAGATTTCTAGTCGATGTTCCATGACTCGATATCGACTCATGGAACCATACTAAAAACAAAATTTCATGGTTACTATGATGGTCCCTAGAAGCAGCCTTCCAAAGGATTGCTGTTCCATGACTCGATATTTCCATGAGTCAATGGTCCCTTCAATATCGACTCATGGAGGTTTCACTGTATATCAAATCACTGCATTTTACAGCATCTAAATTTGCTGTCACACCTGCCACACGATATACGAATGCAAAAAAAATGGCAAGTTTGGCAAAGAAAGCTCTCAGTTAATAATTGTGAAAGTGCTGCCAAGAAGAAGAAGAAGAAGAAGAACTGACAGCTTTCTTTGCGAATTGACCATTTTTGCATTTGTATATCGTGTCCTTGAGGCAAGCACAAAGATACTCTATGCCTGGGAAGTCGAAATTAATACCTGAGACTAAATTTCGATATCTTCCATCGACCTAATGGTCTGAATACAATAGGTCGAAAGACAAAACGTCGAGAGGACAGTCATAGGTTTTCCTCCAGCATCTCCCATCAAGCACGAATGCGTTCATATCTCTCCAGCATGCAAGAAACGCATTCCAGCGTGCCGTGGACCAAATTCCACAGTTCTACAAATGTGATAAACTAAGCCCTCGTTTTCGTAGATTTTCCATCATATCCAGCCTTGTTAATACGCGCAGGCGGTCAAAGGCAACGGGAGGTGAACCGTAGAAATCGCCTTCATAAATTTGAATACCGCTTGTAATCATAGTGCAAATATTGAACGTTCCACATGTGGCGGCGGCGGCGGCAGCGCATCGTCATCAGCCCTCAGCAAGCCGGAGGAGCGAGCTTCGGTGAAGGTGGAAAAAAAAAACTACGAACTAAATGCATATTACGATATTTGCACTGCCATGTGGGCGGACATTCTCGTTTACCTGGCGGAAAGGCACCCCCACTGCCCTTCTTGCTGGAACAAACCCCTGACGTGGACGCTCTTATCAATTGGAACAGAAAAAAGGTTCTGTTATTGTCTCGCGGCATGGACCGGGGCTCTCTTTTGGGCAAACATGTTTGCATTAGGGGCTCTGTTGGTTCGTTGGCAAACGACGCACAGTGTGATTCGATCTAAGATAAATCACCATAACCTCAAATTCTCTTTTCAATTTCTTATATCATATATTTAACATATTTTACGCTATATTCAAGTATTATTGACTTTATTTTCGAATGTTTTTCGGTTTGAACTGATTATTAGGATATAAAGTATTGAACAACATATTTGCTACTTTCACATTTTTTGTTTTGCCTGGAAAATCTAAAAAGTTTTAATGTTTTATCTGATGCTTTACTTTTTGTTTCTAAAAACCATTTCTGGTTTGAGCTATATTTAAATTCATAATAGCTGGTAAATGGATCGGAAATATATATTTTCTTAAAAAATCGTGACCACGGTCAGCTCAGAGAGTTGTATAAACTTCAAAGTCCGATGAATTTGCATAAAACTTCACATTTAAACCACAAAAGTTTCAAGTAAGCCGGTAAAAATACTGCCGGAGTACAACTTCGATATTTCTTGATTTTTGTACACTTTCTAACCATTGTGCGACGGTGTCACCAACGGTCGTCCGGCAGCAGCAGCAACAGCAAGCAGCTCGGTTCGGTTCTTATCACCGCGAACCGAATGGAGGAAAAAAAACCCAAGCTGTTGTGTGGCTGTACTGAAGCGGAGGTGGATAGCCAGAAAAAACCGCTCAACTGAACCACCCGAAACAAGCCGGTACATTGTTGCTCATTTGTTTGCCATACTGCCATGTGGTGCGCGGATGGTGGTTCCTCTTCGCGGGACCTGTGCTGGTGTCCGCTCGAGACATTACCGGGTCAGTTGCATCACGTATGTGACTATGAAGTCGGAAGAGTTTTTTGTTGTGTGGTAGAGCAATTTTAGGATTTTAAGGGATTCTGTAGCAATTGAGCTAGATTACACATCTTTACTTCATATACCTGATTTGGTACATTCTAAATTTGTGTTATCTCCAGACATTGCAAAATTCGTTAGAAGCAAGCGAAAAAAAAACTTCTTCGCGTATCATAACGGCGTAATCTTCATCGATTTTCTCTTTAGCTAATTACTCAACCCGACGACTTTCTTCGAATGTTTATTATTCATTAGAAAGTATTCATCATCCTTCGTCGTTCTGCTGCATCATGAAATATTGCGAAAATCGATTATCGTGTACTACTGCAAAGAGAAAATCGACGGAGAGAAATCGATCACTGCAGATACGCCTGTACGATACTAACCGCGAGATCTCATCTGTGTAGGTCCATGATCAGCGATGTTTCGCAAGTTGTAACAAACATGATAATTAACAGCAGAAAACGAGAGCCTAAAGAGAGAGCAATGATAAAATTCATGTTTCTCGCTTGTTTACCATTAGGGGTAGATGATTTATTTTACTGGTACGATAAACAATGGATCATTAAAATAACCAAAACGGCCGCTATGCAAAGCATAGATAGCGCCACCGTAGCCTTGTGTGTTTGACAGAACAGCAATGCTGTCACAATGTTAAATCCCATATACAGTGGCGCCTTTGTTTTGATGCGGTGAGCACTTGCAAAAACTACATACAATGATCCATTCCCGAACATCCGATAACAATAGTGCCTTCTTCTTCTTACTGGCGTTACGTCCCAACTGGGACAAAGCCTGCTTCTCAGATTAGTGTTCTTGTGAGCACTTCCACAGTTATTAACTGAGAGCTTTCTTTGCCGATTGACCAGTTTTGCATGTGTATATCGTGCGGCAGGTACGAAGATACTCTATGCCTTAGAAATCGAGAAAATTTCCTTTACGAAAAGATCCTCGACCAGCGGGATTCGAACCCACGATCCTCAGCATGGTCATGCTGAATAGCTGCACGTTGACCGCTACGGCTATCTGGGCTTTCTATAGTGCCTCTTAGGTTTGAAACTTGTATAGTTGGATTTTATCATTCACTGCTATCCCCCCCGATCTAATCAAAACTATAGCAGTATACGATAAACAGGCTCTCATGATGTGCTGCACATTATGATTGCTACAGAGACCTATAAGTGAAATTTTCTCTCAATTTTCTGAGGATTCAAATCTCTGGTTAACTCTAATGCAGTGAGGTGGAAGCTGGTCGTTGGACCGAATGCCATTAGGACGAATGCAGTTAGGTGGAAAAGGTCGTAAGGCCAAAGTAACATTTCACCAATTAGTATTATTTCAAATGGCTAACACATTCCTTTTTTAATCAAATGCTGTTTTTTTTTCTAGGTATATTTCACAGCGGTAATATTTCAAATGGCTAACACATTCATCAATGTTTTTATCATTGTTTCAATCAAAGGTAGTTCTTTCTAGTTATATTTCACAGCAAATAGTGTAAGCTTCTGGGTAATGTAAATTATCCTGATCTAACAACTAACATTCCATTCGACTTAAAAATTCATTCTGTCGCTCCAAGATAATGCAAATTATCCTGACCTACCCTTGTTAGTTACCTATTAGACCTTACGATTAATTAGAACTATTGGCATTTTCCGGCCTATTGACGCTTTCGACCTAACGGCATTTGGCCTAACGAGTTAGAACCCATTGCATCAAATTGACTCAACAATTTCGAGTTTTTTCAGATCCCTTCTAGACCTGCTTATCATCACTTCTCTTCGTGTCTATGAATAATTCAACTAAAAAAATGACAATAGGAGAAGGCGGGGCATACGGGGAAATATGGGCCACCCTTCATTTGAGCTTAAAGAACGATTTTGATCCCGATAACCTTAGGACCTCATAAAGTATGCTTCAACTAGCCACCACCGTAAAAACCGTGCAAAAAAAAAAAACATCCTGCAATTCCTTCTGACACACACCATAGATTCAGCAAATGTTATCTAAAGATTTATTTTAGAACTTTGTAAATGTTTGTTTTGTGAAATTCCTCCAAGATTTTCTGTGAAGATTGCTCAAATTATTCTTACTGTGTTTTTCCAGACCCACTAGATGTTTTTCAGGGATATGTTTTGTCGATATAAAACTTTTAGAAAATCTTCTAGCTCTCAATGGATTTTTCCAAAGAATTTTCCAGGGATTCTCACAAGATTTTTTAGGGATATCTGCATGAATTCTTCAAGTATTCATTTACAGATTTCTCCATACAGTGCGCCGGGGATTTCTCCTCTGAATTCATCAGATATTCGTTCAGGGTATTTTCCAAGTTGTATCCTTCAGCGATTGTCCCGAATTTTTCAATGGATTTTTGCTTCTCCATGAGTTCTATCATATATAGATACATCTGGGAAACTTTTTGTTGTCAAGCATTCGTTGCAAAAAATATTATTTATCCTTGCTGAAATTTCTCCAAGAGTTCTTTCGGAAATGTTTTCGGAATTCATGCAGCATTTTTTGCAGAGATCTTTTTGACTTCCAAATACATTTAAGAGTATCGCCTTTGTTAGCCTTTCTAAAACTGGTCAACACTGATCAAAATGCAGTTGAAAGGTTAATAAGTTACTGCATATTAATTGTTCCAAGAAAGGTATTTCTCTAAATTAGTGGTGCCTATGCTGCGGAATTTTAGCGTGTAATGATTGTTGCTTCTAGAGATCTAGTATACCTGCGTGAAAATGTGTTCTTGCAGAAATTCCTCCTAGTGTATCTTCAGAAATGTTTTCGGAATTCATGCAGCATTTTCTTCAGAGATCTCTTTACCATCGCCTTTGTGAAATCACTGATCAAAATGCAGTTGTAATGTAAATGAGTTAATGTATATTAGTTCTTCTAAAGATAGTATTTTTCTAAAATAATGGTGCTCATCCTGCGGAATGTTAGTGAGTTATGTTGGTAGTTTCTAGAGACCGAGAAAACCTCTGCAACTCCACAATCACCACGGGAAGGGTGTTTATTAGTGAGTAAGGAAAATATCTGGGAGTCACCTTTTATCGGTGATGCGATACATGGATAAGGAGGAAGATTACGACTCTCACTCAAAACTAGTTTTGCATTTTTAAAATTGGTAAAAGATTAAAAAAGTACTTCTACAGTTGTGTTCAGAATAATAGTAGTAAAAGCCGATTTTCATACAAAATGCTCAACTTTGGCATACTGTTACTTTGTTCCCATATAAGCAATCGGCATGAAATTTTGGCAGTGAACTACAAATACACTCAATTTCATTATCACAAATTTTGAAAATTTTCACACTACCGGCTAAAAAGTTAAATACCTGGTGAAATCGCTCAAAATAATAGTAGTTTTTCTTTTGTAAATTTTTGTTCAGCAACAATTTTGTAAAAAATTGGCTTGTTTATAGATTTATAGTTTGAGTGGAAATGGTTGATACGATGAGTAAAGAAAAATTGAAAAACCCAAAATACAGCAGATGTTTGAATTATTAAAACTGCTATTATTTTGAGCGATTTCACCTGGTGTTTAACTTTTTAGCCAGTAGTGTGAAAATTTTCAAAATTTATGATAATGAAATTGAGTATATTTGTAGTTCACTGCCAAAATTTCATGCTGATTGCTCATATGTAAACAAAGTTACAGTATGCCAAAGTTGAGCATTTTGTATGAAAATCAGCTTTCACTACTATTATTCTGAACACAACTGTACATTAATGATGTCGCACTATTCAAAGGTTGTTTTAGTAATGACGAATGAAGAAAGGTTTATCTATATTAAAATAATATTCAATAGGAATGAGGGCTTATGCCGACATTTGAAATGACGAACCATCCATAGTTTGAATGAAAATTACAATGTTACGTTTATTGCCACGATAACAATGTGTTATCCTAAGCATGAAACGAGCTCACCAGTTGGTAATCCATCCTCGATTGAACACAAATATCTTTTCGCTCTCGCACAACGCGAACCGAACACGATTGGTCTTGATTGCGTCATCCGCTCAACACTACTAACTCTTTTCATCCTGCCGCATGTGGCGCTCGAAGTCCAAGAATGCGATTTGTGAAGTAATTTTCGAAAAAATGAAGAATATATGCAAATATCGCAAGGAACGGAGAACCAAAAAGTGTTGAATGCTAAACGTGTAATGTACCGTCGACTAGTAACTAACCGATGAACTTTCTTGTGCTTAGACTTTCTTAGATGAAAAATCACGGCCCACAGGACTTTGACTCATAGGAGGCCCAAAGCCTGTAGGAATTCTTTACGCTGCAGCTTGCCACCCCCGCTATTAAGGTTTTTTTTTCTAGTAATTCTTCAAAGATTCGTTTAAAAGATTTCTAAAGGAATGTTTCTAATAATTCGTTCTAAAATTTCTCCAGACAATCGTTCTAGAAGAACTCCAGTGATTTCTCGAGTGGTTTCTCCAAGGATTTTAATCCATGGATTACTTTAGAAATTCTCCAAGGCATTGCCCTATCCAGGGATTCTTCCGAAACATTCTCTTAAATCGCACTAAAAATTCCAGTAGTGTTTTCCACGAATTTCTCCTGGAACTTCTCCAAGGATTTCTTCTGAGGTTCTTCCCAAGTGTCTTGAGCGAATTTCTTCATACATTCTTGTCAGAACAACCTGACATAGTTCTTTTTGAACTTCCTAAAGGGTTGTATTGAACATTCCTGAAAAAATGCTTCCAGAAATTCATCTAGGAAGTCCTGCAACACTTTATTCAGAGACTAGCTTTACTGCTCCTGAAAGTATATCTCCAGTAATCCTCTACATATTCCAGTGAGAATTCCTGGAAATATTCTTGCAAAGATATCTTATATAATATTTCCATGGTTTTTCCGCGGTTCTTTTCATACAATTTTGAAAGAGTTATTCAAACATTACGTCAGATAATTCGCTAAATATTGCTTCATAAACTCTTCTCAAAATTACTGCAAGAATTCCTTAAATCAATGCTTCAAATATTAGTCTTGGGTTTTTGCAAGAATATATCCATAAATTACTTCCAAGAGAACTCCACCATAAATTTCTACAGAGATTACATTAACCATTCTTTCAAGTTGAGTTTATTGCAGAAATTCTTGCTGATATTTTTTCAGTAATTTCCGAGAGGCAGCAAATTTTGGAATTCTTACAAGGATACCTCCATAAAAATATTTCGGCGCACAATACCTTCAAGTCGTCCCGACTGCGTACAAATTTTGACTGTACCACGCCTCGCCCCAGAAGTGTCCGCTTTATCACCAACACAGGACACAGGACGGAACCCCGCAACGCGGCGGACGATTCGACTACCTCGGTCCCTCTTATCGCTGTGCAAACAAACAAATGTATCGCACTGCTGGTAGATATCGGATCGGAACCATGTCGAAGGGAACAACCACCCGCTTCGAGTCGACACGCTGCGAAAGGTGGCGGCGGCGGCGGCGGTAATTGCTGATTGCGTGGGTGGGTGACACAAATGGATACATTCTACCTGGTGGTGGACAGCGCGCGCGCCGGTGCTGCATATGCTGGTATACCTACACGGTGAAGTATGATTGATTGGATGACGATGGCGCTGTGAGGCGCCCGCGAGCAGGCAAAGGGGATTAGTCCCCCCCTCCGTCGATGCAGGCAGAAGACATTTCTGGACGCAGCTGCTTTGGAGGTGGCAGTTAGGCCCAGTGATAGCCCCGCAGTATTGATTCCGATCGACCGGTGTGTTATCTGCGGCAGTGGGCGTGTGTCCAAAGGGCACGGGCTAGAGATTGTACAGATGTCGTTGAGTTGGAGAGGTGTTGAACGCTTATCGGATCTCTACGACGTGTGCTTTGGCGGGAAAAGTCTCTGTGTCGGTGGCTTACTGTGGTTCCACACCGGACCTGGCATCACTGCCATTCGAACAATGGAATGGAATCGACCTCGCCAACGTGGCTAGTTTACACACCTCGAACGTTGATCCGGTTTCACCTGCGAATAAGCCGGTGCTGCTGATAAACTTACTAGCCATCACCTTCCGTAGTCTGCGACCGGAAATTACCTCCGTGCGTTGCTGCGTTGTTCTCAGAATACAAGCCTTGACTCACAGCCACCACGCGTTTATCTTTCGAAGTCGACCATTATACACAGTCGGGAAGGCGAGTGAAAGTGAAGTCATTCCAACCGGGTTCCTCCAACCGGGTTCTGGCCTAGTTACGCTAATTCTGTTATCGTGCATATAAACAAAGCGACCATGGGCAAACAGTGCCATCGCTAGAGAGTTGTCCTCGTCGTCATCAAGGCCCGAGCAGGAACGAATAACTCGTATTTATCTATGCATACCATATTATGGTATTATTCCACAATTAGGTATTTGTAGAATAGGCATAATATATTATTTGAGGTATTTTACCTCTTATGCAGAGATCTTAAATATTTGATGCAGCTTGTAAGTATTGAAAGTTATCTGATATGGAATATCCTAGTTTGGCATTCTTCAGCAATTTTCCTCAACTCGGGTAGGAACTGCAAGCGGGGAACGTGCGTTCTACTCTGCCCCGGGGCCGTTGTTACCGTTCTCGTATGACATTCTGATCCGGCGGCCGCAGCATCAGGGGGAGGCCAAATTGGACATATTTCGGTTCCAGTGAACGCTATAATCACTGGAAATAGCCGACAGCCGTTCATTTCGGTCGTTTTCTTCCCAGTTTTTTTGCTGGCGAGTCCTTTTCTCCGGACGTTGTCGGCAATTGACAGGAGTGAGCGAGCCACCGCATCATGTCCCAATATCATTTACAACTTCCTAATCGAATTTGGAACGCTATTTCTTTCGCTGGTTTACTTTCGGTTTGACGAGAGGCTGCCACGGCCCGCCCCGCCCAGCTCTCTGTTTTCGATTTCAATCAAAATCTTTATGAATAAATAAATAAATATACGTGGTAGTCGAACGACGACGTAACAATTGACGACGGAGGAAAGACCTTTCCCCGGTCAGCACTGGAAGCGAAAGTTCTCGGTTTCATTCATCCCTTATTGTTTGATTATGAACCGATATGAATTTTTATGGCCACGTGTGAGTGAATCTGCGCCGTCAGGGGCAGCCCTAGGAGGACGGGAAAAGGTGGGGTCCGTTGATTCTCAAATACAGATTGCTTTCTGGGAAAAAATAAACAAGATATTTCTCAATAAAGTTGAGTTGTTGCTCACGCATCTTGTGATTGAGTCATTTTTGGCGGCATTCACGCTCACGCAAGTGATTTTGCATCAAAACCTCATGAGTGAGTTTTTTGAAGCAGATCTCGAATGAATTTACTCTCGCGAGAGAACTCAATCATTGAGATTTAAGTGGTAGTTTACCAACATTGTTTAGATATCAAGTTTTACAGTACTCTTTTCAGTGCGCTCTTTACTATTCAAACTGACGCCGGCCACGTCCTTGCAATCACCTATTCAATGCCTCTGATGACAATTATTTGATATTATTTTGTAAAGCCCACCCCTAGCTCCATAACTGTAGCGCCTATGTGTTTGCTTAGAGCACATTCGAATCGCACAATTTGTTCACTCACCCCATATTTTTCTCGCAAAACCGCTAAATCAGCTGATAGACCCTTCCCCTTGTTCGTGTTTGTGTGTTTGTCAGTGTTTGCTCTGTAAGATTCACCACGTGTAATTTATTCATCGAAAGTCAATCACATCTAGTCGCTGAACGAACAAACAATTTTTGCTGTCTTCATCGAAATCTTTCAAATTAATACCCCTGTTGATATAGGAGCACTACTACCGCAGTCAATTCCGAAACCGATATTACCAGCCAATTTCGCGATTATAATGAGCCCAGGAATTGGTTCGGTGTTAATAAAATTTTATCGCTTCAATTTCGGAATGCGGCGACGAGCACCGTTAAACATCTTCCTCATTTCTGGTCCAATTGCCCGATTAATAGACAATCGACGCAATTTCCTGAAACCGAACGAGTCCCCTAATGCGAGATCCGCTGATGGCCTCGGAGGATGCGAAGATTTGGTCCCCTTCTCGGCGAAGAAAACAATCTTTTTGCGACTCACCCCGACCGAAAACAGAAATCCCATTCAATTTGGGTGCTCGCTCGCAGTATAAAGCCTTTCCCCGGTTTTGCCCTTGCCCGGTCAACTCGGCAGTAAAACCGAATGTCCTTGTAAATATAATAAAAAATAATGTCAGCAAGCGGCCAAGAAGTTGACCGTTGAACCCTAACTTCAGTAGAATGCCAGCCCTAACCCGCCTCCACATAACTCCAGTCGTTGGTCACGGATTGGCACCCCTTCCCGAAGGAAGGGGACAAAAATCCCATCGAAACCCGAAACGTTCCATCACACATGCACGGACGAAACTGCGACATCAAGGGTAAGTGGCCGCCTCTTGCCCTCAACGGATCGGCGCGCGGTTGTCAAAGCTTTATTCGACGTTGAAGTTCGTTGTTGCAGTTGGAGGACTCTTCAGGTTCGTGGTGCTTCGATGCAGCTCCAGCCAACAGCTGTTGGTTTCGTCGGCGATGACTTGCAGTTGCAACTACTGAATTGCATTGCTGCAGTTGGGACTACGAGTTCCGAGCACTGCTGGACAATGCAGTCGGAAGGTTTCGGTTTTTCTGTCACAGGAACTGCAGTGCCCTTAAAGTTCTGCGTCGGAAGCTTTGTAGTTTTTTGAAAATTGCAATCTTTTGCCGAGTAATATTTTACGGTGAATGCCGAGGACATCTTAAGAAACAAAAATGCATTGCCCTTGGCTTTGCTGGGAATTTTACGCAATTAATTAAGATTACGTGTCGTGACTTAATACAATCCAATAGGGGCTGAACAAAAAATGGAACCTTAAAAGCTTCTGGGTTGATCATCTAACGGTTTCGGCTTCATGGCTGGAACGGGTTCTATCCCTAACTCGTATTTTGTTTGTAGTTGTATCTATTGTCTGTATTGTGCTTTTTCACAGAACCAGCCAAAAAGCGCTTGAATTCAATTTTCCTTTGTAAGAGTAAGGTTTTCGTCAGGTCTCAAAGCGAATCTTTCTTACAGAATTCCTTTCAGATTTTCTTCAAAGTTTCATCTCGGTTTTGAATCTTTTTCCGCTTTTCTTTAACTTCTTCTTCATCATCGCCTGAAACTTTTCGATCGGACGAAGTTCTGGTGTATTTGGTGGTTCGCCTCCTTCGGGACCACATTAACGCCCTTCGCTTCGTACCAATCCATTACAGGCATGGCGTAATGGCACGAAGCGAGATCCGGCCAGAACAGCGTGAAACCACGGTGAGAGAAGAGGAAGGGCAGCAAGCGCTTCTGCAAGCATTCCTTTCGATAAATCTGCACGTCTATGGTGCAGGTTGTAACGAACGGCTTGATGTACCGTCCGCACTCGCAGATCACCTGCCACAACAGGTACTTCTTAGCGGTTTTGTCAATCTTTCTCTTCCGGAACCTCCTTGCGGAACGTACCGACAAAAAACTCCGCCTTAATGTATGTCTCGTCGTCCATGACCAGCCACTCACGGTACAGCTTCCGCGCACGCAATTTGGCCACCGTGTTTTGCATGTCAGTCCGGTTTGACGCCTTCCTGACCTTAAAAACACGTAGCCCAGCCCGCTTCATGGTCTGCTGGACAAACCATTTCGACGAATTGACCTTTTTGACCACTTCTCGAGAAAGGTTCGGGTTATTCTCAAAGTGCTGCCTTATCTTCCGCGCCTTCTCTGGGTATTCCGTTTTCGGCTTTCGGCCGCTTCCAGCGCGCCGCTCGATGGTCTTCGTCTCCTGGAACATCTTTAGAATGCGGGACACGGTAAAATGGTGGATTCCAAACCTTTTGCCGATCCATTGAATCCGATTGAACACTACTTGACAGATTGAATTTTGTACACATAAACATAACACTCTAAACAAGTATTACCCATACTTTCATTATTTTTTATCCACGAGATTGAAAGCTACACCCAAAACAAAGTGTTGCATTTTTTCCGAGTCCAATCTTTATTCTTAGTAGGAGTCTTGACGATCTATGATAGACTTGTGACTAGTTATTTGATGATTTTTGATTTCAGATAAGATTTTTTTTTGTGGATTTTCTCGTAATTCTAATCATGATTTTTTGTAGTGCTCAAAATTCCTTCTTTTATCTGGGATATTTTTGGCATACTTTTCATGACGTTCTTCGTAGAGTACTGAGAAGATTGTAGGTTGATTTCTAAACAAATTTCTGGCGGGCTCTTCCCGAGAACCTTGGAGGACTGCTTGCTCAAAATATTGGTAGGCCTCGTGAACTTCTAAAAGGACACTTCTTATGAAAACTTTGGAGCATTGAAACATTGTTCTCTAGTAGGTGTCTGATTGGACACCCCTCCAAAGATCTCAGGGAGACAATCTTCCAAACTCATTATGACATCTTTGATGAGTTTCTGTAGATATTTTTTTGCGGTGGTGATTTTCTTAGTAGATTTTTGATAAGATTAGTTATGAATTTCAAATATTTCTTCAATTGTCACGTTATTTTCGAGATCCTCAGAGGGATTTCTTGCATTTTTTTTAACTTTAACAAGATTCATATTGAGATCCGGATGTTCTAATTTAATTCCTTAGTAGCTCCTGGGCCACTTATTAGTAAATCCGGGTCTACGTACACCTTTCGTCACTAACGCCACATATCTGAAGAAAATCTGAATGTTTGTTTCCACAGCCAAATTGTTCTTACTCTCATGAACAACTTCGTCCAAGACAACACTTTTTCAGCCTGGTTATTGTTCATAGTCATCTGAACACATTTTTCAAGCAGCTTTGATAATGGCTTTCCAAGATTTTGATCGGCAGAAGCAAAGCGTACCATGGTATAGACTGACTATACATATCGATGATTGCTACTTTGTGATTGATTGCAACTATTAAGAATTGCACTTCAATTCAAATGACTAAGCGATGAGACTTTCCGCTCACTCTCGAGGTGCACATTTTAGCCGCTCTCACATTCTTTATCAATAACGACACCGGCCAAGTCCTTACAGTCAGTTGGGATGGGGAAGGAATGGTACTGTGTAGTGATTGTTGCTTCCATAGACCAAGATTAGCTTTGCACCTCCACAGTCACCACGGGAAAGAAGCTTTTTTGTGAAGAAGTAAAAAGAAAAAACTGAGAATCACTTTTGGTCGGTAATGTGATCCGTGCATAAGGAGGAAAAATACTGGAAACTAAGTTCTCAATAGGAAACTGTCTTCTAAGGAATTGGTCTGAAGAAAGTATACGTAGTTTTTGACGGACAACAGTCCTTTAAAAAGTTGGTTCGCAGAAGGTAGGAAAAGTCTTTAACAAACAACTTTCGCATAACTTTTCAAAAAAATCTATGTAACAATGAGAGATTCTCTCCTTTTTCGCTCTCTTGCGATTATAACAGTGCAATACTAAAGCTTTTGGGAAGTTACACTTACGATTTTTTAACGAAGAATATTAAACAAAACTGGTTTTAGCTCCCGACTGGATTCTGTTCAGAATCCCGAAAGAATTTTTCTATTCAGAATTCCGACAGGATTCGATTCAGAATCCCAATAGAATTCTATTCTTAACCACGACAGAATTTTATTTTGATTCCCGACAGGATTCTGCTAAGAATCCTGACTAGATTCTGCTGAGAATCCCGACAGGACTTTGCTCAGAATCCTGAATGAATTCTGTTCAGATACCCGACAGCTTTCCGTTCAGAATCCCGACAGAATTCCGTTCAGAAGCCCGACAGGATGCTGCTAAGAATTTCGTCAGAATTCTGCTCAGAATCTCGACAGAATTCTGTTCACAATCCCGACAGAATTCCGTTCAGAATCTCGACAGGATTCTGTTCAGAATTCCGTTCAGAACCCCGACAGAATTCCGTTCAGAAAACCTACAGGATTCTGCTAAGAATTTCGTCAGAATCTCGACAGAATTTTGTTCACAATCCCGACAAAATTCCGTTCAGAATCCCGACAGAATTTGTTCAGAACCTCGACAGAATTCTGTTCAGAATCCAGACAGAATTCCGTTCACAATCCTGACAGTAATCCGTTCAGAATCCAGACAGGATTCTGCTAAGAATACCGACAGGATTCTGCTGAGAATTTCGACATGATTCCCCTCAGAATCCCGACAGAAATCCGTTCAGAATCCCGACAGGATTCTGCTGAGAATTTTGTCAGAATTCTGCTCAGAATCCCGACAGAATTCTGTTCACAATTCCGACAGAATTTCGTTCAGAATCCCTATAGAATTCTGCTCAGAATCCCGACAGGATTCTGCTAAGAATCCCGACAGAATTCTGCTAAGAATCTCGACAGGATTCTGCTGAGAATTTCGACAGGATTCTGCTAAGAATCCCGACAGAATTCTGTTCAGAATCCCGACAGAATTCTGTTCAGAATCCCTACAGAATTCTGTTAAGAATCCCGACAGGATTATCTTAAGAATCCCGACAGGATTCTGCTGAGAATTTCGTCAGAATTCTGCTCAGAATCCCGACAGAATTCTGTTTACAATTCCGACAGAATTCCGTTCAGCATCCCTATAAAATTCTGTTCAGAACCCCGACAGAAATTCTGTTCAGAATCGCGACAGAAATCCGTTCAGAATCCCGACAGGATTCTGCTAAGAATCCCTAGAGAGTTCTGTTCAGAATCCCGACAGGATTATGATAAGAATCCCGACAGGATTCTACTAAGAATCTCGACAGGATTCTGCTCAGAATCTCGACAGGATTCTGATCTAAATTCTGAAAGAATTCTGTTCTGAAGCCCGAGAGGACTCTGTTCAGAATCCCCACAAATTCAAATTAAAAATCTCTACTGGATTCCGTTCGTTCCGTTCCGATTGCTAAGAATTTCGTCAGAATTCTGCTCATAATCCCGACAGAATTCTACTCAGAATCCCTGGAGAATTCTGTTCAGAATCCCGACAGGATTCTGCTAAGAATCCCGACAGGATTCTGCTAAGAATCCCGACAGGATTCTGCTAAGAATATCGACAGGATTCGCTGAGAATTTCGACAGGATGCTAAGAATCCCGACAGAATTTTGTTCAGAATTTCGACAGAATTTCATTCAGAATCCCTAGGGAATTCCGTTAAGAATCCCGACAGGATTCTGATCAGAATCCCGACAGGATTATGCTAAGAAATCTTAATTCTGAAAGGATTCTGTTCTGAGTCCCGAGAGGACTCTGTTCAGAATCCCCACAAAATCAAATTAAAAATCTCTACAGGAATCCATTCAGAATCCACACTGGATTCTGTTCAGAATTTCAACATCACCACACAGAATATGGATAAGAATCTTGTTGGAATTCTGAATAGCAGAGCCCCGACAGCATTTTCTTTTTATTTATTGGGATTCTAGAATTATGCTCATAATACCGACAGGATTCAATTCAGATTCCCGAAAGGATTCTTTTCAGATTCTTGAAAGGATTCTGTTCATAATTCCGATAGAAATGTGCTCTGAAGCCAGGATTCAGGATTTAGCTTAGGTACACCACTTTCTATTCAAATTTTATCAAAATATTTTAAATTCATGTTTTTTTAATGATTTATTCGGCAGGCTCAAGTTGTATTATGCATTACGGAGCCGAATCAAACAGATTTGTTTTACTTAAACCATCAGTTATGAAGAACCATTTAACTTGGTATTATGTTGAAGAATAGCAATCCTCGGGATCGTAATAAGAATATTGTTGAAATTTTTACACTATTCAAAAGGGAACATTTAATTCTATGACTAGTTAACCATCGATAAATCGTTCGATAATTATCTTTCTAATTTTCCGTTCCAAAAAAGAGCACTTCTGTTTATTACATCATCTGCCTGGTCATCCGTAAAAGAAGTCGAAACCATTCCCCATCAACCAAAGTCGACAACCCAGCGCCACCCACTCACAAGTCAATTCTCTTATCGCTAATCCGTTCACATGAGAGATTCGATTGTTCTGTCGCTGAACTCCCTGGCCATTGTCGTTGCCGTCTTCGTCCTTGATGTCACGATTCTGCTTTCGCTCCACGTCTCGGATTCTTTGTTTTTGCGCGATGTGGTGGTCCGCTCCTCGGAGACTCCGGCGGACATTGATCGGTCCGGTAGTCGCCTCCACCCCAGCCCCCCGAACCGAACCCGAAGCTCACAATCGTATATTTATTAGATTAATTCTGGCTCGATGGGAAAACACGGCTATCGATTCTCCGCGAGCTATTCTTATTTTTCCCGGCTTCCTTCGATTCCGGTGGCGCTTATCGGCCAAATGTTCGGGCAAGGGCGAAAACGGATGGCAAAACTATCAATAATTTGATAAATGAACCTGCCAGTTGTCGGTCGTTCCCGGGTGACCGGACTGGAGGCAACGTACGTGCGGGGAGACGACGCCTGGACGATATGGCTTTGTTTTTCTGCCACTGAGATGACGACGACGGTTGACGTTTCTCGCCGTATTGGCGGACAATGTCGTCCGGGAGCTGCTGGCTGGCTGGTTGAATAATGACAGCAACAAATTGGAACCAGTCAAAAAAGAACAATCGAGATTAGCTGATAAGCAAACAACATAGAGTTCGGCAAGTTTCTTGCGGCAAATGGGCAAAACAACAAGCAAATAAAGCGGAATTATTTGAGGTCGAACAGAAGGGACGACGCAACCTGCTGTCGAAACCCGGGAGCCAGTGGGTAAACACGCAAAGTACGCGGCCAGTCGCTTATGTCATTAAATTAATAAAACTAGAGCCGTTCGTCGCCGGGTACGGTTTCTGCGGTTCGGAAATCCATACCTCGTCCCATACAGAAGTCACTGCGACGAGGGGGATGATGTATTAAAACATATATAACTAGAGCAAATAATCCCCTGAAGCTATGCGAGTGGGATTAGGCTCTTTTGCGTGATATTTACACATCGACCCATGAGTTGTGTAATTCCCTTGCTCGGCGACAGAGCGCAAAGCCCCGGTAACCCCTGGAGCACTGGATTGGCACTGTCCATTCGGTCGTGTCACAAATTAATTAAATTTAATTATTGAACACACATCAATTTCCTGACAGGGAGAACGGCCCAGAACATAAACCCCCTCGAGGACATAAATCTTCAATCAAACGTCGAATTACATTGTCGGGATGAGAGAATCAATTCGAGCGCACGTCCCTTTCGAAGTGTTAACCCCTTCCACTTCGACATTCGGATTCGTGTGCGATCCAAGCAGGCTGACCAGTGGTCAGCGAGCGCTTCGGTAATCTTCGTGTGCTCAGTACGCAACCAGTTCCATCAGAGCCACATCAGGTAAAGGATAACGAACAAAGGAATTACCAGCACACACGTTCGTACAAAGCGAAAGAAGCATGCGAGGAGAAGACGACCACTGCGGGAACGGACAACCGAAAACCTACCAAAAACCAGCAACAACAACGTCCAAGAAGAGACGGTAGCCAAAAGAGAACACGAGAAGAGAAAAATGGGCGTCCACCGATTTTCGGACCGAGTGACCAATATCCGACAAGGCCGTTCGCTTCCCCGACCGAATGGGGTGTGCGTGCGTGTGTGAGAAAACCCGAACGAACGGACAAGAGCCCATCAGAATCGGACAAGCGAGCGGTATCGACGGAAATTTAAAAACTAAAGCAAACAGATAAAACCAGAAGGAGAAGTGGTGGTCGGTCGGTCGGTTGGGTAGCCAATACGGGAGCCGCAATCAGCTTTCAGTCAGCTCGGGCAATGAATGGATCAATGAGAACGAAAGGGGGTGAAGCAATGAGCGGCTGGTCGAGGAAATCAACCGATAATTGATAGGTTGGTTTCAAACATCGATAGCTGCCGAGAGTGCTTCAGTTCGGAGAGTTTGGGATTTTAAACAACGCGCTAACGACCATGGGATGGGATGGAAATGTGTAGCACATGTGAGTGGGAAAGTGGCATTTCACTGAAATTTATTGGCCACACAAAAACCTTCTCTAATGCAGTTTTTGACACAGCGATTTGCGGAATGGAAACTGCAACCTTTTTTTGTTCGGTAATGGGACGGTTGTTGCGGCGAAATTCTAATGGATTTACAGTGCTAATTCAACCGAGGATACTTTTTTCTAAAACTGTGGTTGAATCAGATTGGATTTAGCCATTATGTTATTAATCCCGAGGTCGGAAACGGGAGTGCGAATAACGGACGAAATGGTGCCATACTTTCTCCTGCAAATCTGGTAATTATTTCGGTGCACATAGGTGCAGTCATGGCAACTGCATCTATCCATTATTGTTCGAAATGACGAGGGGCTTAATATTTCGCTTCATAATTCGATAACCGGAGCAAATGTGGCTTTACAGTAGATATTGAGTGTGCAGGATATGTAGAGCACAAGGGAAACAGAATCGGTCAATCATCAGTCGTGTATTGTCCACACGGATACTGACAGGAATTGACAGTTATTCAGGAGGCTGTACAATATGGAGGACGATCAGCTGCTGCTCCGGGTTGCTGACAGGAGACATGTGGGAGTTTGTCGATTTGGAATAATCGAATACATTCTGGTATGGGGCTCTGCACTGTTTTGATTAAGTATGAGATTTTGACGTTTACTGGCCTTGTTGTTTACTAATTTTATAGTAGAGTGAAAGAGAGAGAATGATTTTTGTGCAGAGCCCCATTAATGACCGTAGCACGGTGCCTTGCTTTCTTTTGCACTCGTTCGAGTTTGCGATAGGAATGACGTCACTGCCAAATGTCATTTTTCGGAGTATAATAGCTTGCTCCTTTTTACCGTGGACCGTAGAGCCAAGAAAAAGAAGATGAAGATGATGGTTTACTCGAATTTTTGGTGTGTCTGAACAGCTCGATTTACTTATTACTTCCTCATTGTATTGATCGATAAATCAGTAATTGTTCATGACACGGAAAATCGTTTTTCGTAAAAAGATTTTCTCTGGACCAAAACCGTAAAAGACAGTTATCCGGAAAGAACATACTACCATCTATGCCCCAAAGCCTTAGAAAATTGTTGTTCATCGACGACCTTCGGTTAAGGACCTTGTGTAAATTATCCTGTCGGTATTCAGGATAAAATCCTGTTGGGATTCTGAATCGAATCCTTTTGGGATTCTGTCGTGTCGTAAGTGTAGTTTATTTTCATTGAACCAAAAAAATCAATGGTTTCTCCTTCGGCGTCATTTCTTTATCTTTTCTAATCAGAAACCATCCAATTTAGCTTTTTTTCGTCTCTGCTAATTACTTATAGAATCTATTCGCCACACTATTCGCCACATCAAAACTCCCATCTGAGCCCCCATTCTTCATCCTCTCCAAATGACCAATAAAATTTATCTTTATCCTCATCCATCTCAGCTTGACATACACCATTCGAGGAGGAGTTACACCAATCGATGTCACAAAACCATCAATTCGTGTCGAAATTTATGAATACATATATCCTGTAGCGGCCACAGAGAGCCTCGTCAAATAATTTATTGATTATGCTTTTCGCATCGCCGGTCCCAAATTGGAATCCTTGCGCTCTCGCAATCCGCAAGATTGTATGCCAATGCGTGTGGCAAAGTGGCCGAAATTACCATATTAATTGTTTCGATCCTTCTGAATGGTCGTAAAAATCGAATCCCTTTCGATGTGGTGGCGGCGGCGGTAGCAGTGAAACTAATGTCCTCCCAGATGAGAACGAACGAACAAGCGAACGAACGTATTCATCGAGATACACATCTTTTATTCGGGGGCAAATAGGTCACTTCACATTGCACCGGCGATGTGACGGAACAGTGGTGTTGATGTTTGGGAAAATTGACAAACAAATGTGGTTAAAATTTCCATATTTTCTTCTAGAACTTTGAATTAGCAGCATCGCTTTTTAATACCAACAGTTCATTTAGATCAGGTTAACTTTTGTTTTTTTCAATATTTTTGCACCATTTTTCTAACAAGTTCTTCAAAGACTCAAATAAAAAAAAAACAATTTGTGCCTATTTAAATTATTGGTCATCTGGATAGAAAGATATTTCGAAATTCCGTGGAAGACTGACGCTTTGCCATAACCTACGTAAATATCACAGATTTTTCCTCATGTTTGGTTATTCCCCTTTCGAAACAGTTCTTTGAGAAGTTCCCAAGGAACGTCGGAATATTTTCAAATCCGGACCAATATCTGCACAGATTCTGAATATATAAGAAATTTTCGATAACTTGTAAGAAAATATTAAAAAAAAAACAAGGAAGCTATCGTGATTTCAATATTTTTGTGGTAATAAGCTATTTGTGAAGCGATAGAAATGGGAATAATAACATTCAATTGGATTCTAGAGCCCTATCTCAATTTCAGTACTAAACGCTTGAGTTTAGGCCAGAAACTCAAATTTACTCAATTTTTAAGCGTTTTTCTTCGGCATAATTCCAAATATCAATTTTTTCCGGTTTTTTAGATTTTGTCACACCTTTTGGTTCAAACTCAAATTGTTGGTGTATTTTGTTTTCGTGTCCCTTCCAAAAGTTCAGATTAGAACAACCCCAGTGTTAAAAAGTTAAACCCCTGTGGCGTTTTTGCGACTAAGTGAACGCCAAACATAGTCAAAAGTGTCAAGGTTCGAATATGGATCCAATTTTATAAATAAAGTTTATATATGATATATCTGTTATTTGAGCGTATTCACCAAAGTAGTAGCAAGAACACGCTCTATCGTATTATTCAACTAGGTTCTAGTTGAACTAGGTTCTAGGGATACCTTCAGTTACTATTACGCAACTATACGACAGATTCTACATGATTTTTGTTCTCAGAATCTTCTGATATTGTTTTCGTTAGCGATAGGTTTTGGAAAATTTTCAGGGACTTCTCCAGAGATCTCTCCAGAAATTCTTCTTGTGATTCCTCCACCAATTCTCCCAGAAATCCTTACAACGGCGTTTCAAGCAATTCTTGGAGAGGTACTTCTTCAGAATTTGTTTCAGGAAATCCGTGAGCAATCCAACGCTGTTACCACCAGTTATTTCGCATGGACTACTTCAGGATTTTCTCTAGATATGTTTGACTAATTCTTTCATCGATTTTCCCGGATGGTGTTTCCCTGAACGCGAGTTCGCGAATGCCAGTTCCCCGAACAGCCCAGTTCACCGGAAAGTTTTGAGCTCTCATAATTGTCATAATATTTTGCACTTCCAGGTGTTGAACGAACTGGTCATCTGACCCTTCTTTAATTGATTGGCGATTTTTTTAGTTTCATCGTTCTCAGCATTTTTGGCAAGGTGTATTTAGTCGAGAATGTCCAAATATCTCTTTATTTTATTACTGATCATTCTAGTTCGAATGATCAACAATAAAAAAGAGACCAGCACCCTGTCACTAAATGTTTTTCTTCCACCTATTTGAATTGCATCACTGTTCGGGAAAACGGGTCATTCGTGGATCTGGCATTCGGGAAATGACATTCGAAGAAACGACATTCGGGGGAAAGTAGCATAATCGATTTCCCCAGTAGTTATTTTAGGAGATCCTCCAAAGATTCCTACAGGAGTTCTTCCAGGAAAATTCTTAAAGGTTCAATTTAGAGTTTTTGCAGTTTAGTGAATTTTTCAGAACGATTCACAAGAATTCCTTGGTCATTTTATCAGTTAACCTTCCAGGCAGTTTCATATGAATTCCAACAAGAGTTCTTAACAATTTATCGAGTAATATATCATGTTAAAGCTATTTTTAGTTTTTTCAGTTATTACTCCGATCATTATTACACAAATTTCTCATAAAATTTTCAAGGGTTCCATGCAGGATATGATCCATTTAGATTGGCGTATTTGTAAGTTCAAATTCCATCAAATTTACGCCATTTCATTTTTTACATCAAGTATTTTGCCTACCATGAATTTTTTTTAGTTTGCAGCGATGAAAACTAAAAAAAAAATCAGTCTAGCCCGCGGGCCGCACGAATTTTTCAACTCAATTGCATCGGTATCCTAAAATATAAGATAAATTTTAAGTTCATCTCATGAATTAGTTAGACATACAACAGAGCTTCCATTTGAGGTAATTTTCTCATATCGGACTATTACTACGGACACACAAATCAATCATGTCGAAAATGAGAAATCAATTAAATTTTATCCAATATTACTTAAGCACTTCCTTCCGAAATATCTCCTGGATTTGAAGAAAAATCTCCAACAATTTCTTAGAATAAAATCCTGAAGGAGACATCTCTTAAATATGACTCAAAAACTATTTGAGGTTTCTTTGAAAAATGGAAGAATTCCTGGAAGAATTCCTGAAGGAGCTTTTAGAGGATTCTCTACAGTTACTCTTCTAGAAAAATTTTATAGAAAATCCTAGAAAAATCCTGGAGAAATTACTGACTAAATTGTGGAAGACGTCCAAAACGAGAATCTTGGAGGAAGTCCTAAAGAAAACGATAATAGAATCATTTGATAAAATAAATTGGAGGACTTGGGACTTTCTTGAAAATAATCTGGTAGATTCTTTGTAGGAATTCCTGATATAATCACTGAGGTAACATCTAATCACAAATCAGATCGCATGATAAGGTTTGCAATCATCGGATTGATGTCCTTTTCCATGGTTCCTGAATTGGCTCCAGACGCCTTGCAAGTACTGTAAATTGACCCTACGTTACAATGAATTATTCAGTTTGCATCGTACAGGTCGGACTCGATTATCCGGGGACTCGATTATCCGGGATTCGATTATCCGGAATTTTAGACTCGATTATCCGGAATTTGTTTTTTGATGTTCTTGTTTTTCATTTTTTGTGCATAAATCTGAGATAATTTGGTATTGCAATACACAATATGACTGGTTTTGCAGTTTAGAACGTATTTAAGAAAAGGGAGGTTTGAAAAAGTGTTTTTTTGTGTATGCTGGTCAATTTTTTTTTCTTGTAAAGACCCGTACTGTTCCTAGAAAAAAAATCTGCCTACGCCACCGCATCATATAAATAAAATAACGTTTAGTTGTTTACTTTCATTTGTTTCCATACTCATTATCATAGTTACCCATAACATAAAACCAACTTTCTATTGTATAGAAACATATAGATCCATTTCAAATGAATCTTAATGCAATCTATCAAATGCAATCGATATCTAAGATACCGGTACTGGTTCAAAAATTATAAAATGACATTATTTGAAACAGAATGCAAAACAATCAGTTTTTCTTCAAATAAAAAACTAAAAAAGGAGTACAGAAAAACGAATAGTAATATCGTATCGTAATATCGTGGAGAACACCCACAAAAAATATCAAAGATATTCTTAGAGAAATGTTTGATAAAATTCTCTGAAAAATAAATATCTTAACTCCTAGTTCTTGCTTTTTTTGTATATTTGTCCCTTTCTGGTTTTTTTTTTTTTTATTCTGTTTGGTCTCTTTTTTCGGCAAGTAGTATCTAAACTTCCGGAAAGTTGTATTCAAGACACTCAGTCGCTACCAGCCCTGCATCTACGTTTTTCCACCGTGGAGTGACGGCGAAACGATTGTATACAAAAGTTCATATTGGCGCCCAACGGAATCTGAAGAATTTTTAAAGATATTATTTGAAAAGCATGTTTCAATTGAAATTTCAATTCAAATTCAGAAGTCAGTGAGAGTTGATTTTTGTATGACCGATTGTATTCAGGTTGGGCATGCTCAAATCTTCAATTCAATCTTTAAGAGTTTTCAATTTTGGTCAATTTACCTCTACATTATCCCACCGCGCAGCCAACGGCGACAGACATTACTGTCAGCAAAGCGTTACCGTATTACTACTGGCTTCTGGTACTTGTCCCCGGGATTCGGTAGATTGATCTCGACCCACTCCCCCCTAATTTACGATGACGACGGCAAGCTGGCTAAGACGACGACACCCCTCATTCTTTAATGACTCTCCCGAGTGTGGTGGAGACGACTTTTCTGGCTCTGGCAGTGATTTTTATTTCAATTTTATTTCCGCTACTTTCGCTACTGCTCCTCGGCTGCTGGATGCTTCTTTTGTGGTACCCGCATCCTTAACACCCAGCCTTCCTTCGTTCCGAGACCAAACTTTTCAAGAAACATTAATTACACATCTTCCAATAGATATAGTGTTATCCTGTCCCCTCCGACCGTTCCTCTTCCTGACGGTAGTGTTGCTGCTCTTGAAGGGAGATAAAATCGAACTTATTTGTCCTTCGGAGACCGAGCGAGAGGATAAAACTACCCCGGAGTCGATCCAGCGAGGGGTAAATGAGTTAGGTTCGGTGGTGTGGTCCGTTTCGGTCCGGGATCTTCGGAACGGGACAGAATTTATTATATTAATTCCGAAAAATGAAAATAGCGCAATTTATAACTCTCGATATAAATAAGTTTTGTGAGAAAGTGTTTTCACACAAACTTTTATTGCTCTCCCCATCCCTCTAAGAGTTCCTCTTGGATCTAGTTGTCACGTTACTGTGGCGTCATCCATTTGACCCGAGGGTCCCCCCCTAAAGCGCCATTTAAGCCCACTCTATTGTGTCCTGCAAAAGTGGAATTTCCCGTTTCAGTGTCAACCGGAATTCCTTCAGTTTCTGACACTAACGGCCAATGGTTATTATTCTTGTAGCTCGTAAAAATAAAAGCTGGAACTCGACTTCGAGCCAGTCAGTCACACAGCGTGGACACAATCCGTCGGAAAAGAATTCCGAGCTCGCGCCCATTCCATTTAATTAGAAACAGGGAGGCGCGCAAGAAAGCGGCCTCCCAACCGGAATTCCCTCCCTTCCACCACCGCACCCCCAGCATCGCTTTCCGAAGACTTTGTTGTACAGCAGCCAGTGTTGAAACCAGTGGCAGAAATCTAATTAAATTCATTAAATTAGCTGTGATGAGATAATAATTTTTAATTCTTGTACTCTTCTTTTCTTTTCCCTCCCATCCATTCAGATTCAGACACCGGAGAATCTGAAGGCACTCAAGATATCCTAACATGCGGGTCCTGTCAGAAAACGTTCGCTCTCTCCGACATTGTGCGATTCATCCAGCACAAAGTGCTGCAGTGCAACAAGGAAAATTACGGCCAATGCTACTCGCAAGGTATGTACGACACACGTGACGGAATGTCGTCCCAACCACCGTATCCGGGACCGTAGATGACATGTGTTTCCGCTTCCAACATTCTGCTGCTCACTAACTTACTTTGCCGTTTCTCCCACAGCAACCGCCGGTGACAGGGATTCGGACGATGGACGGCCGCTGACGTTGGCCAACTCGCGGCGGCCCTCGATCTCGGCTCCGATCTCGGCGCGGAAACCCAGCGGGTCCCGGGTTCACACGCCACCGCCGACCAGCCCCGCCGAGCTGCTGCGGGACGGTGCTTCCAGTACGCCGAAACGGCTCAATGAAGGTGAGGAACTTGGATTTTTCGTTTTTTTTTCGTACAGGAGCTGACATGACTCCAAAATCGCCCATAGCATATGCTTCAGGGCCCAGATAGCCGTAGTGGTAAACGCGCAGTATTAAGCATGATCATGCTGAGTGTCATGGGTTCGAATCACGCTGGTCGAGGATCTTTTTTTTAAAAGGAAATTTTCTCGATTCCCAGGGCATAGAATATCTTCGTACCTGTCACACGATATACACATGCAAAAAATGGTCAATCGGCAAAGAAAGCTCTCAGTTAATAACTGTGGAAGTGCTCACAAGAACACTAATCTGAGAAGCAGGCTTTGTCCCAAATGGGACGTAATGTCCTTGGTTAGCATCTCATACAAAAAAACGCAACAGAAGAGGTTAAGAAACTTATTAACTTAAGTTTTAATAGGGTTCAGTTATTGAACAAAGAGAGCCTTTCAACGTTAGATAGGACCCTTTTAAAAGATATCTTTTTGAAAAACAATGTTGTACTGCTTAAAAAAGCTGTTGAAGTGTTCTACAGTTCGAAAAACTGTTGTAGTGTTTCATTTAACCATATAGCCAAAATACTCAGAAAGCTGAAAATCCCACGAGAATGGAAACAGAGCATACTGGAATCAGTGGCTCAGTGCGTTGTCTAGTGTGGTGCTTTCTTCAAAGGACAAATCGTCCACTTGAAGCATATCCCGAGGAGGAACAAATAACTCCTCAATAACTTATGCATACCATTTTTTGGTATCATACCAAAATTAGGTATTGTTCAGTTGTCAATAATTTGGTATTATAATAGTATTGAAACAAATCTTTAAAACGATTAAAAATACTTCATTGAGGTATTAAACAGCTATTGAGGTCTACTGGAGGTATTGAACTACAATTGAAAAATTTCATTTGTTTATGAAAATCCATCAAGTATTATTGAGGTATTACAATACCTGATCTAGTTATCAGTTTGGTGTTCGTAGAATATGCTTGAGGTATTATTTGAGGTATTTTACCTCTTATGCAGGGCTCATTCATACCTCATTCAGGTTGTAAGTATTGGAAATTATCTGGTATGGAATACCTCAATTTGGTATTCAGTAGTTATTTTCTTCTACTCGGGATACGTATCGGTGGCGATTGCCTAATCGCAAATGTACCTGTTCTACGCATAGAAATTCATGAATTTTCACAAAAAAGTGCATCTACTGAGTAGACAACAGCTAAAAAATTGATTTTAATCATTTGTTTTTTTTTGCATTAGGTTGAAAATTAGCCTCAATAACATTTTCAGTATCCCCTAGTCCAGGTAAACAATGAGGTTACGAGTCGCCGCTGACCGGAATGAAGCTAAAGATGTGAAAATGAAGGAAATACTCATTCTTTAAGAAAGCTGTAGATGGGAAAAACGTTGGACATTTTATGAGCAATTCGAAGGCTCCTGAAGTAAATAGAAAAGAAAGACTATTGAAGATTGCTCAGACGATTTATTCGAGGATTCCTTAGAAAGCTCTTCCAGACATTACTCCAGTACATATAGAATCTTCTTGGCTTTTTCAAATTTATGCAGTGACCATTATGCCAAATGGCTGTTATGCCAAATGTCCTTTATGCTAAACGGCGTTATGCCAAATGACCTTATACCAAATGGTTTTATGCCAAATGACCCGCTCTCTTATTTTAGGAACTATTTCAGGGATGTTTCATGAAATTGTTCATGGATTTTAGTTTTGTTCCATAGATTACTCCTGAAATAGCTCTATGGACTTACGAACGTATCTTACTAACATGCACTGTTTCCCCCCGAACCCCAAATCCTGTGAAGATTCTAACAAAACGTCTCATTTCCGTAAGAAACTCAGTGCTATTTTTTAAGAGTCCCGGAGGGCTGTCCGGAAGTTTTCTTAAGGGATTTCCATTTGAACTCAAGAGGGATTTTCTGAAGATTCCACAAAGAATTTTAGAAAATTTCCTAGGGAATTAACTTATGAATCACAAAAAAAATTTCCCGAAGAATCACAGAGAGATTGTATCAGAATATCAGAATTCCAAACGGATATTCTAAAATTTCCCAGAAAGATATCTGGAAAAACTAAAGCAGGATATCCGTTAAGAAGGATTTCTAGAAAAGTGCCAGGAGGATTACCGAACAATTTTCGGAAGAATTTCTAGGAGTTCTCGAAAGAATTTTTAAGGAAAATTTTTGAAAAATTTCGGATGGATTTCCATTAAAAACATTGTTTAATAAATCCCCGAGAGATATCTAGAAGAATTTCCGGATAGGATAGGAAATTCCGAAAGTATTCCATAGAGATTTCCGGAAGAATCCCAATAATTTAAATGAAATAATCAGACAGTGAAAGAATACATTTTTAATCATAGTTTCAGACGGATTTCCGGGAGAATCCCAGAAGAATCGGAATAATCCTGATAGAATTTAAGAGGGATATCCAAAAAAGTTCCAGGGACATTCACGAAAGAATTACTGATGGTTTTCTGGAGAAATCAGATGGTTTAATGTAATATATTTTGATGGATTGAAGACGGGAGAAATTCTTAGGGATTTTTGTAAGGAACCCCGACAGATTTCTGGAAAAATCATCAAAAGATATTCAGAAAAATCCCAGATCTTTTTTAAAGAATACCATCCCTCTGGATAGCAAGCATAGAAACATTTCCGGCAGAATTCTAGGGAAATTTTACGGATGAAACCCTAAATTTCCGTAAAAATCCTAAATGAATTTGCGGGATAATCCAAGAAAAAATCCCTGGAAGATTTTCGGAATAATCACAGAGCGATCAGAGAGATAAGTATAATAATTTCAAAAGGATTTCCGAAAGAAACTAAGAGGAGATTGGAATCCCAGAAGGGATTTTCTGAAGAATCCCTCAGGGATTCTTGGAAGATTCTCTGAAAGATTTTCTGTAGTTTTATGAAGAAATTGCTAGAGGTTACAGAGGGATTTCCTGATAAATTTCAGAAGGATTTCGTATTCGATAAATCCTATGCAACGAAAACTGTCGGCGCTATCCATCAAATTCTCTCATCAAAACTATTTTGGTGAATATAACAACACAGTTTGGGTTTTCTGGGATAGCATAGGTCATTTTGAAACGTGACGCGAGAAATCTCTTCACAAAAGACTTCACTTTACTCCAAAATCACCGTAACATGTGCTTATCATATGAAACATATGGTATCCTGCCGAAATGCTGTTGTGGTGTTCTGTCATTCAAATATGGTTTCTGCGCTCGTGTACATACACATTACACATAATCAATACTAATTAGGAGTCCCATAAGGAACTTTCCAGCAATTATTATTCCAAAGACTTGTAATTTCTTCAAGAAATCCCTTTTTCGGTTACAACAGGTTTTCAACAACTTCTTCCATCAGAAATCAACTTCTTCAAACAAAATTATATCTAAAAAATATTAGGAGTTCCTCCTGTGATCAGAATTTGAAAACGAATCGTCCAGACAAAAAAAAATCAATATATATTTCTTTATTAAGACTTCTCCATGTAGAATTTTGTTTTCCAAAAATTCCTTCCAAAAATTTCCAAAAACTTCTTCATAGATTTATTTGGGAGCTCTTTCTGTGATCTGATCAAGAAATTTGATCCAAAATCTAGCCAGTGATTTCTCAGAAGTTTCTTCGGAGATAAGTCTTGAAAATCTTTAAAGAATCGCTCCGAAAATGTCTGCTAGGTTGTCTCTTGAAGTTCTTTGGAATTTTTTTCAAAATCTTTGTCACATCTATTTAATGATGAAATTTTCCTAAGAATTTCTCCAAGGATTTCAACGGTAGTTTTTCCAAGGTATCCTCCGGAAATTCCTCGAGGGTATTTTTTACGATTCTTCCAGCAATTTAATCAGATTTTTGTTCTCGTATTTAAAAAAAAGAAGGTTTCCTTAGAAGCTACTTCAGAGCTGATCTTGAAATTATTCCATGATTTTGTTGTGGAGAGAATTTGTTCAGAAATACCATGAAGCGTTTCTTCTGTGATCCCTTTGCTTTATTATTTCGTCTAACCAGTTTTTTTTTGACAATTCTGTTTATCCAGAGATTCGAGCAGCACATATGTATTGAAAACATCACTCCAAATATCCATTCAGGGGTTCCTTCAGGAGTCTTCAAAGATTTTTTTACCGGAAAGTACTCAACAATTTTTCCCGTAATTTCCTCTTGGAACCTTTCAGAAATCCCTAATGGGATTTTTTCCAGCAACTCCTCAAGAGGTTCTGAAAATTCCTTCAAGAAATTCTTCAGAAAGTTGTGCAGAAAGAGCCTGCTCCACAGTGATTACTTCAGGATTTCTGCAGCAGTTCAAGTAGGGGAACTTACGTATTCTCGGCAGTCTAAGCCGATGCCGCGCTTCTTTTGCATTGTTCTCGTACATCAGCAGACAAATTCCGTGTTTGCTTGTTTAAATTTATGCGTTGCTCAATCATCTATCGATTCACACCGATTAACTTGTCAAAATGCTTTTGGAAACATTTTTACACCGCTGCCAATATCCCTTGTCAGTGTGACTATTGTCGGCAGCCTCATTCTGTTCGGCAACTTTCCCATAAGAACTGCTGGTGAATTTCTTCGGCAGCTTCAAATCAATCACATTTTCAGGCGTGTTCATTTGAACTGATAACATCTTTGGCGATATTGTTTGTTCAATTTCGAAAATCTCGTTAGCGGGAAGCGGGCAGAACAAAAAATTATCTGAATGTTTTCATTAATGTGTTCTGATAGAAAAATACTGTGTATTTGGCGTTCGAAATTTGGTTGCCGATAATAGTCGAATGGTGCCGAAGCCGTAAGTCTCCCTACTAATTACTCGAATATCATATTACTATGTTCCATTAGAAATTCGTGCTGTACTTCCCCTAGAGTCTTTTCCAAAGATTTTTTCCAAGCAGTTCTTCAAAGTTTCATTTCAAAGTTTATCCATTGGTGTATCCAGGAAATACCAGGAAGTGTACCTCCTCTAGTATTCAAAAATCCTTAATTTTCCTAAAAAAATCACCTGAAACTGTTCAGGAAATGCCGGCAGGAAATCTTCCAGAAGTTCCTAAAGTAATCTTTACAGAAATTTCTTCAAGAATTTCTACTGCGATTCCTGCAGAAACTGTTTCAGCAATTCACTCCCTTCCATAAGTGAATCAGCCCGGTATACCGTCACAGATTTCTCTAAAAATTTCCGTAGAAATTTCTTCAGGGTTTAATGTTCTCCTCCGTGACATCTGTAGGGGTATGTCAAACTATGTTTATAGGTCTTTTCTCTGGACAAGTTTATGAAGCTTGCCAAGAGCTAAGATCAGCCCAAAAATATTTTCAAAGGATTGTTTTTGGAGTTTTCTTCAGAAAGAAGTTCATATCCGGACTTGTTTAGAAACTTCTCAAGAGATTTTGCTTGCGGTTCGTTTAGCAACTACATGGTCTAGCCTCGGAATTTCTTTCGAGGAATCGTTCAGGACCATTTAATGCACTCTCCTCCAAGAGATTACCCAGAGTTTCGTTAGAAATAAGACTAAAATAGAATTATACACAATCAGTATTACGAATCTCGAAGAAATCATAGGTGCGATTTACCATAAATTTGAAGCTATTTAGAAAATCTCTGCATATTGAACTTGAAAATGTGTTAAAATGGCTATTTCATTTATTTAGTATCTAAACAGATAACACTGAATCAACAATTCCTTGTAAGGTAATGTATACTGACCTTTATCCAGTTACTTTCCCATAATTTCTTCTAAAAATTGTTCCAAAAATTTGTCCAATTCCAAAAAATTCTCCAAAGAGATATTTATGATCTTATCTAGAGGTTTTCTATAAATTACTCCAGCAAAGTCTCCAAAAGTTCCCCAAGAGGTTTTCAGATATTGTACCAATTTTTTTCTTCGGAATTCTTCCAAATATTTTTCTTAGAACTGCGTTTATGCAAGTGCCAGAGGCTCGTCTATAATTATTTGGAACAATTCCTCCAAGAATTTTACCGTTTAGTTCAACAGGATGTTTTCCAGTCGATTCTTCAAAAATTGCACTGAAAGATACTGAGATTTTTATAAAAAATTCAAAGATTTACCCAGGAATTTCGCAAAAAATAAAAAAGAAATAGTTTTAGAAATGTTTGCATGAATTTATCTTTATGAATGTCTTTAGGGACCCTTGAAGAGGTCTTTGCAGAAAATCGTCAGGCATTACTGTTCTATGGATTTGTAACAATTTTTCCTTGACTTTCACCAGAGATTTCATCAAGGAACCTTTCAAAGATTTTCACTGAAATTGGTCCGGAGATTCTTCTTGGTATTATTTCATGATTTTTTTTCTCGAATTATCCGGAGATAGTGGGAAAGCCACTCTGCTAAATACTCAAAAATTCTGTCTTTTCTTCTCTATCCCCTCAGAATCCGAGAACGCCTCCACCTCCCGCTGCCCGTCGAGTACAAGCCCACTGGGCAGCAGTGCCAGCAGTGGCGCCGAAGATACCGAAGACCAGCAGGACAAACCACAGGCCGCCACCGATCCTTCAGCGGCCTCTTCAATTGCAATCAAACAAGAACAACCCGAAGTGGATCTGCTCGATCGGGAGGCAGACTGCGGAGAAGGTATTCTTCCGGGAGCGTCCACGACCACCCCAACGACGACTTCGGATGAACCCGCTCCGAAGAAGGCCCGCACCACCTCCACCGCCACCACCACGGAATTGGCAGACGCCGAATCCAACACGACCAGCAACAGCAACAACGGCGGTAAGTGCAGCCACTCATTTAAATTGCAATCGTTCCACCGCCAGCCCCCTAGGCCTTCTCCCGATTGTTATTCCGACTTCACGTTTGCGTTGGTTGATGTCCAGCTGAAACGATTAAAAAGTGTGTTTACCCATGTTTTGACCGGTGCCGGCTCTTCCTCCGAGCTCTCGACGTGTGTGTTGCGAAATTGGAAGGGTTGAGTGAAAGGATTTTTTTTTTGCGAAACATCACCAGCATTCAAAGCGATGTCCACTCGGATGGACGTGAATTGTGCGAGATTAGCAGGGCTTGTTGGATAAAAATATCAATTACTGCAAATTAATTATTCATGAGAAGTGGTCTGCTTCCGTAGATGTCCATTAGCACAACCGACCTACATTTTTGCGATGCTGTGGGCAGATCTCGATGTCATGCTGGACATGTGAGCAGTTAGTAGTGGTCCACCAGTTTGTTCTATGATTTCTGTGGATAAAGGGATCCTGCTATGCGACTTCCTGCAGTGCTGAGGATTGTCCATCGCCACTGCAGGGCACGATTCCAATCTCTCTCCCATTAGATTGGACAGAATCCGACGAAAAACTGTAATGAATAGATTAAATCCATAACACTCCATTGTATTGTGCCCGGTTGTAAGAGCCCTTTCAATTCCCGTCGGTGACTTAATGCTCTTGCGCCTGAATGGCATCGTTTTTGTCATGGGCGTACCCAGAAAATAAATTCAAAACGAATTGATTTGTAACGGTTTTTTCAAAGATTGTCCAACGTTCATATTTAGGGAAAGATGCGTCATGAATTTTTCACCATAGATAGTGAAATATTAACATTTGTTTATTCCATTAAATGTAATTTATTCAATATTCTTCAGGAACTTTCTCCAATCCTTCCGAAATGTGTATATCTACCCGTTACCTAGTCCAAAAATTAAAATTGAAACGCATTTTATTCATCACCGTGTTTTAAATGGTAACTTTGGTAGACATTGGAGAAAAATGCCTTTGAGGTCGTTCGCCTCCCCCTGATAGAAATCCAGACTACGCCCATGGTTCCTACTGTCCACATTTAACCCTTTCAACTCTTCACACAGATGTCCGTCAATCGCAACTCGGCGCTGCAGTTTTCGGGTTGCATTCAGCAGGGCTTTGTGCCCACGTTTTTCTTCTATCCTTGACAACGACTCACTCTCTCTCCCCCTTTGCGCAAATTGGTGTTAATACCCTCTTCATCCGCATACAAAAAAAAAAAACCGAAAGAGTTTATAAATAATATTCGGCGATTTGGAAAATCCACCGTGTCCTCCCGGTCAGGGTCCATTGTGCCGTGTCCGTGTGTCATTTCGTGTGATGTGATGATTGTGTCGACCGACCGGCCGAAAGAAATCCGCAGAGGGGGATAGGAAACCAACGATTATGACGTCTTACCGTTGCGTCGTCCGTCCCGAAAAAATGCCATCCAGGGAGAATCTTTTGTTGTGTGCCCGGTTTCGGGCTCTATATGAGATCCGGCAGAGACAAATGGACGATGAACGTGTATTTCCGGTCACTGAGCATTTATCGGACAGTAGTGTTCGAGAACTCTCAAAAGATGGCCTTAGTGAGTGGTCATCGAATGCTCAAGAGATTCACGAGAAAATTTTAGTCTGATTGTCTGTGGCAGGAACTGTTGTTGTCGGTGGCCGGAATTTAACCTCCGCATTGTTACCGAGTGGCTATTCAAACCGTCACGATCCAACGGAGAATCTGGACACGAAGTCTTTAGGTACTGACTCTTACTCCGCTGTCCGTTTGCTCTGAAGTGGGTGATTTTGACTACCTTCGTTTCGTGGTGAGAGCCGGAGTCGTCATCCCATTCGCAGGGCTGGTAGCAGGTCTCTTTTTTTAGGGACTTGGTCAGCTTTTAAATGGTTGTCCCTAAAAAGTCAATGGAAGCCTCTATAGTCTCTATTTTAATTAGGAAAGTTTTTCAAAGTCACATTTCTTACATATTCTGCTCTTAGTGATTCCTGGGACATTCCACAGAGGCTTCAGAGACGCAGAGCTGGTAGCAGATCCTTTCTTCTACTTATTTCTCCAGATATTTATTCAGAAATACTTTCATGGACTCCTACTGGGATCCCTCCATAAATTCGTTCAGAAACTGTTACAGCAATTTTGCAAATTGCTTAGATGATTTTTTTTTTCAGAAATTGTACGAGGAAATCTTTGAGCTCTTCAATCCATCAGCAATTTCCACAAGGATTGCACTGAAATTTGCCAATAAAATAACAAATTACCAGGTTAAATACGGGAAATACCCGGAAATTCAAAGAACAAGCCGTGAAAATATGTATTTTAAGCATAAGACTACTGTTTTTTTTTACAGTCACTATGGGTGAAAGTAGATTTTTTTTCAGGTGGTGCACGGCCACCTGTCACTCGTACTTCGCATCATGACTAACTTATTTTGAGTTGGTAGGGAGAGAGTTAATGATTAAGATCTTTGAAACATTTCTGGGAGAGTACTTCCAGACTATGCTTTAATTTGTAGAAGTTGGCAAAAAGCAAGGCCAAAAAATATTCGGCATATTTCGTAGGAGATCTATTGTAATTCATTAGGAGTTCTGTTTGGCAGGCAACGCTATAAGAATTATTCCAAGAGATCCTACGCCGATTTGTCCTGTCATTTTTCCATATATTTCTAAATGGATTTCATCGAGAATTTATCTATGGGTTTTCCCAAAAATTCCTTAAGGTGAAGATCCATCAAAACCATACTTAATTGGCACAAATCTAGAAAACCAAAAGCCAAGTTTTCAGCTCAAATCAGTGTTCAGATCTCTAAATTTGTGCTCAAATCTTCAAGGTATGGCTTCGGTTCGTCTTCACCTTAAGAAATTATTCCAGGAAATCTATTATGAACTTTTCCTAAAATTCCTCAATTGAACCAGGGATTACTCATCCAGAAATTTATCCAGCATTTCATCCAGAAATTACTTCTGAATTTCTTCCAATAAGATCGAATAGAATATGTTGTCATATCTGACTTTGATAATTAAAGGCACTTCAGATCATTAAATCAAATCAAATTAAAGTGAAAAATAGTTTGAAATTTATTGTTACATAATAAGATTCATTCCTATGTTTTAAATGATACTTTTTTCATAAAATGGTACAGAACATTAGAAAGGAATTCGACTGATTATTTTTTCAACAATTAAATTAGCGTTTGCTTTGTCTTGAAATTTTCCCAAGACTTCCTCGAAAGTCCATGAGCTCTTTCTAAGATCCTTGCCGGCATTCATCATCAATTTCAACAGAAGTTTCATCGGGGATATTTCTAGGGATCCATCCAACAATTGCTGGGAAAGTCCTTGAAGACATATTTGGAAGAATTCTATCAAAATCCATCCAACAATTGCTGGAAAAGTCATGGGAGACATATTTGGAAGAATGTCTGGTTAAATTGTTTGAAGACTTCCTGGGAAAACTTCTCAAAAATGTCTGGATGATTTCTAAACAATTGTTAGGGGAAATAATTGGAATAATTCCTGAAGGTATTCTCAAACAAAATCCTGGAGGTATCCTGGAGAAATTACTGTTTTTATTCTTGAAGATTTTCTATACGGAAATCTTGGGAAAATTCTAGGGAAATTGATGAAATCTGGATGAATCTCTGGAAGAATTGAGACCTTGACAAACTTCTGAGAGATCCATTGAAGGAATTCCTAGAGGTATCTTTGGATAAATTTCTGGGCTTGGTTCTAACGACATTTTAGGTTAAATTTTTTGAAGATACAGGTATGTTCCGTTTTTATCACGTTCCGATTTTGTCACGCTCCGATTTTGTCACGTTCCGATTTCGTCAACAAATTATTCCGTTTTTATCAACACACAAAAATGTTTTTTTTTTTTTAATTTCAAAATGTTTGGAATGTAAAATAAACACTTATTTTGAAGCAATTTAAATGTTTTTCAATAGCCTCAGAGTTGAATTTTCAACATTTTGTTAATATTGAGCACCTACGATGTAGGTGTCAAGTCATATACGATTCAATAAGGTTTGACTCCTTCTTATCCACTAATCAATTGGAGTTTTCAAACTTAGCATGGTCTGTTGGACAAGATTAACCCATCCTTCATCAATCGAGAGTTGCTCTGGCCACGTCCTAGCAATAACTTGAATTTATGATTTGTTGAATACGTACCTAAGAGAGTTACAGAGACCTCTACTTTTTCTTATTTAACATGGCTTCAAAGAATTGTGTATGAGAATTTGACAGACAAAGGGAATGTCCTTCAATTACGTAAAACAATTTTGATGGTTATTCGAACCTTCTCTCCCTATGGTATATATTTTTGTCTGAAAAAATTAATGAAAATAATAAAAAATAATGTGTATGGCACGTAAAATATTTCAAACCCCTTCCTCTCCCCCATAATCCCTTACGTGGTTAATGGACGATGCCATAGATTTTTTATAAAGGATGCACTTGAGAATGAGCTCAAGAATGTTTGGGAAACGGCAAGAGACATGATCGAGTTTATTTTATTTTTGATCAGACTGTCGTCCCCGTCATATTTTAGACATTATCTTCTATTTCTTAAAGTCGATATCTCACGTCATGCATGTTACCATCCCAAATTTACTGGGATCTTGATCTTTAAGCAGGCATGAACCCCTTCCCCACATGGAGACTTAAAGGTTACTTAAGAGCCTTACACACTTAAACGGTTTCGCCGAGAACCCAACAGCTGATATCTCGGTAATAATTTGACGATTCTCGGTAAAACTTTTACCGAGATCTCGGTAAACGTTTACCGAATCTCGGTAACGTTCACCGAGATCTCGGCAAAAAATTCGGATTGCCGAAATCTCGGTAATATAAGTACCGAGATTCGGCGTTAAAAATTACCGAATGCTCAGCTGTTGGGTTCTCGGCGAAAAATTTTACTGAGGTCGGTGAAATAATTTAAGTGTGTATATCAACAGCCATACGCTTATTCATGAAACTTTACAAAAGAGTTTCTTACCAAAAAGTTCTAATTTGGTGATGCTTGTCTAGAGTTTTTACACTTTTGTGCCTTTGATAAACTTATTAATACATTCAAAAAAATCCAAACGTCATTGTTACGTGAAAAATCACGTAGATCATTCCAAATTAATTTTACCTCCACTTCACCTGACTAAGATAAAGATCACTAATCCATTCATAACCACCAAATAGTGACTCGGTAATGTTTACTGAGGTTACCTATCGCACTTACGTGGAATTCACGTAGGTGCCTGAGTTCATTTTGACATTTGCATAGTGTACGTACATTCGGTGTTGAGCTCAAATCCTAAGATGGCGCCCGCTTGATTTTTGAAGAACTTCAGAAGCACTGCTGCTTTAAACACTGTGTAAGATTGATTTCAAGGTAAATATGCTTTAAATACCGAAGAATCCCTGCATTACTTCATATTTTATATCAGATTTATGACCTCTATCAATTATAGCACGCGAAGGCTACAACAAGACAGACCAAACTCACAAAATTGGGGAACCAGGATTCAAAATGCTCAGATTGACAATAAAAATATCACAATCTTTTAAGTTTGCTTAAATTTTCCAATTGGGAATTAGTTTTCTTTCAAAGCCTTTTAGAAATAAAATTGGTCTTTATTACAATTAAATTTAATGCAAAACCATCTAGGTCCTATTGAAACATTTAGTAAAGGCTACCGGAAAATCCACGTAGCTCTTACGTTTAGCGACGGTGGAATGGACGAACTTCCAAAGTTCATGCGTTCATTCTGGGCTACTTATGATTTACGTAAGAGCTACGTGAAAAGTGCGATGGAAAAAAATCACGTATGTTTTCACGTAACAATGACGTTTGGATTATTTTGAGTGTAAATAGAAAATGGAATGGTTTTTGCACAGACAAACAGAGATAACACTCTAATCATTTTCATCGCACAGCAAAACAGTGTCCAATTCTAATATTTGGTAGTTGGCCGACGAGCCACTAGTGACGCTCGTATCACTTTTGTTCGAGATTGACGTTTGCCCACTCCCACCACTTAGTTCGCGGTGGGCCAAATGAAGTATTTTTAGCATTAGGCTATCCATGAGGATTTTCCGAGATAGGACTGACAGCTAAAAGTGCGCATGCAACCGAAACGGAAGGGTAAACAAAACTTAAGAGTGTTATCAGAGCTTAACATTTTCCTTTGTAATCGAACGGTCACTCCGAGCGCGAAACGTCAAAATCTCGTGGTAAACAAAAAACCAGCTGATCGCAGCTGTCTCATGGATTGCCTTGTTGGGCGTCAATGGTCACGTGACTATGTTTTGAATTGATAATTGTTCTAGCTGTTACGTCTGTTTGTCTGTGGTTTTTGTATGTCGCGAAAGGGGTCAAGAACGGACTAATAGACTTACATGATTATTTCACTGTCGCATTGGTCAAGTGTTCCGACGTGTTTGAGTGAAGGAAACTGTGGTGTATATATATCTATTTATCATATCTATAATGATAATTGTTTTAGAATCTAGATAGAAGTCAGTAATAATAATTAAGAAGACAGCACTGATGAATATTACCACGCAATAAACATCATTCGTATATTAGGCCCTATTCAATGTTTACTCTTTAGGCTGCGTTCTGTGATTGAACGAAACGTTCCTTGGAGAGTTATTTGAATTTATGTAGACAGTTGATATGAAAGAATCCAACTGACAAATCAGAGAGGAAGAGCGAGAGCGAAGAGACGATCGAAAATCCGACCAAGCAGCGATCGTTCACAGAAAGCTGAAATCAGTTTATCGGTTATTGTTGAGAGCAACGGACGTGTTGCGAAGAAAAGTTAGGCTTTCCGGATACGACAGAAACGATTTGGACAATTCTCTGGATTAACTGGAAAAACAACTGAAAACTGATCTGTCGTTTTGTATAGAAGATTGCATGCCATTTTTTCAGCAGCCTAGGGGCGGTCCATTAATTACGTAAGACGATTTTGACGGTTTTTCAACCCCCCCTCTCCCCTTTGTAAGATTTTTTGTATGAAAATTTAAAATAATTTGTATGACGCGTAAGAAATCTCATGGTGGCGCTGCTCTAGATTGGCGATTAGTGCTTCTCTGTCGAAGTTGATAGTCATAATCATTTTACTGATAACATTTTGGCAATTCAAAGTACAGGAAAACGTAAATATTCATTTCAGTTTGCCAAACTTTTGCAACATAATTCCACATTTAATCGCCAATCGGGTATGGCCACAAAAACTTATTTTATAAGAACACTAAGCTGAGAAGAAGGCTATTTCTCAATTGGGATATAATTCCAAAAAGAAGAAGAAGAAGCAGAAGGATGAGGATGAACAGTGAGAAAAAAAGATGTTTCTTGTTTAATCTTCCGTTAAAAAAATAACAAAGATCAGCTTGACTCACTTCCTTGTAGTTATTTTTACAAATATGATGCACATGATACATAGGACATTTATGTGATCATCGTTTTAAAATTATATATTACATTTATTGAAATTCTAACCAAGAAAACTAAAACTATTGATGATTCATTACAAAATCATATTGATTGATAGGAGTGTAGAACTAGCCCTCGTGCGTTAAAATACACTCTAATAAAGATTTAAAAAAAAAAAAAAAAAATATATTGATTGATAGGAGTCTGCAATCAATTTTCATTAAGAACCTATAGCAATGAACAATCTTAATGCTCCTTACAGCTCTTAAACATCAATACTGCGTTTAAATGATGAAAATGTGTATTGTCCTGACAAAACTGCAATTTTGTTTTCAAATTTGTAAAATATTTAGTCTAAGAAAATTATTCCGTTTTTGTCACGGTTCCGTTTTTATCAACTGAAAATTGCCGATCGTGTTGATAAAAACGGAACATACCTGTATATGTATCGAAAATTTGTGGAAAATTTGAAAATCCGTAAGCAAAATTAATTGAGCTATTTGTGCAAATACACTAATTAATCAATGAAAAAATAGATACAGTAATACGAGCAGTAATATATGTTGTAATGTAACTAGGAGTGTGTAAAAATGACTATTAGAATTATTCTTAGAGAAATGTTTGCTGATAATTTCTGAGCATTCCTTATAAAAGCTCAGGAACCAGGATTGCTTGTTTTTCCTAATTCCTGTTTGATCTATTTTTTTTATTCCTAATCTGGTATCTTATTCATGTTTTTTGTCACGTAAAAGGTCTCTACAGTTCCTGTTTTAAAGACGCTCAGTCGTTACCAGCTCTGTAGTAGCAAAGAGTGTTTAAAGGAAAAAGGTGATCGACTCTTTATTTTGCCATATATTTTGCCGACGACACGTTATTCAAGTAACACTACTGCCATCTGTTGAGTCGAAAGCGCGTAAACATTAAATTCAGCTAAATTTAAATCATCGTGCAAAAAAAAGTGAAAAGTGGAAGAAATCAAAACAACCACACTTAAGAATTGTTACACAAAAATGAGTTCGACTCATATAACATCAGGCTTTTCTGGACCAACACATAATTTGAGTAATTTTTATACATACTAAAAATGTTCGTGTGCTGTTTTTTTCTTTTTCTCACATTTTATGCCATTTAGCGATGATTGGCAAATTCGAACATCCCCGTTTCAGCTGCGTACTTTTTTTCAAGCGTGAATGTCATAAACAAACACCTCAACATCTGGTGGTTACTAGGAGAACGTTGCATATTAGTTGGCTTTTGACTCACCAGAGCGGCGCATTTCATGTCGCCTAGAAAAGACGGGAGTCGGTTATCTTTTTCCCTCTAACCATCTTTGGTAGTAGTCACGTCACTGTATCACAGATTTTTAAGAATTTATTCACATATTTCTTGAGAAAAGATTCATACACACTTGAAAAAATACAGATTATGGTGAAATTTCAACAGCTGAAGGTTTGGTGAAAAATCACCGAACAATATGTAGAACATTGAACAAAATCACAGAAAAACTCGAAAATGGTCCGACCGGGAAGCGAACTCCCGATTTACCGATCAAGAAACAGGCTTGTTATCACTAAAACCTTTACTGCTTGTTAGTGGTGTGAAAAAAGCGAAACAAAAGGAGCTCAACCCTGTCAGAGCGGCTGTCAACAGATAATGTGCACATTTAAATTAGAATGCCGATCTCAGCTGTGCAAATCCCGGTTATAGTTGAAGTTGAAGTTAGTTGTAATTTTACTTTCCAAAATTATTATGCAAGTAATTTTACAATAAGATGTCTGCTACAAGCAAAGATGGTTAGAAGGAAAAAGATAACCGACTCCCGCCTTTTCTAGGCGACATGAATAGCGCCGCTCTGGTGAGTCAAAAGCCAACTAATATGCAACGTTCTCCTAGTGACCACCAGATGTTGAGGTGTTCGTTTATGACATTCACGCTTGAAAAAAGGTACACAGCTCAAACGGAGATGTTCAATATTGCCAATCATCTCTAAATGACATAAAATGTGAGAAAAAGAAGAAAAAACCAGAACATGAATATTTTTAGTATGTATAAAAATTACTTAAATATTGTTTTGGTCCAGAATAGCTTGATGTTATGTGAGTTGTACTCACTTCTGTGTAACATTTTTAGGCGTGGTTGTTTTGATTTCTTCCACTTTTCTTTTTTTGATTGTACGATGATTTAAATTTAGCTAAATATAATGTTTACGTGCTTTTGACTCAACAGATGGCAGTAGTGTTGCTTGAATGCGTGTCGTCGGCAAAATATATGGCAAAATAAAGAGTCGATCATCTTTTTCCTTTTAACCATCTTTGCTACAAGCCAACTTCAAAAGTTATATTTTTTTACATTACAGTAATAAAACTGAAAAAAGGCGTTCCTTTAACGTTTAAACATACCTAAAGAATTTCATATCTGCACACCAAGAAAAAACTAATATATGACTAACATATGACGTAAATTTCATGGTAAGCAAAATTTTCTATGTAGAAAGGAAATAACGTAAATTTTGTGGTGTTTGAACTTAAAAATACGTCATTATTGTAAAATTACGTCAAATATGATTGAAAAGTTTTGTGATCCAAACAATATTCAGTTCCATGTGACGGAAAATTATGACATTTGTAACTTACATTTACGTCATTTTACTTGCTTTTATACGTCGGGCATGTATGTGCTTACTGTTCTACACATATTGTTTGATATAATCAATGTGTATGTATCAAATAATGTGTGTAGAACAGTAAGGTTGTTGCCCGCAACCACCAATTTCCAATCCCCTCAATCGTGTTGAATCAATGACACTATAAACTACTCAACAATGGCATGAACGGTGTTTACATACAATTGTTAACTTCCTCATCATTTTTTACAATACGTACCAAAAACGAACAAAACATGCATTAAAAATCAACTTCACTCTCCAAGTTTTTGTTTTGATTGCTGGTTGTTGTTTTTTGACAGTTCTCCGAAACTAAATGAGCGGTTAGGTTAATGTTCATGTAAATTTATGCCATTTTCCATGATTTTTATGTTATGCAATAGAAAAATGAAAACGCACACATAACATCAATGCATTACGTCTGCAATACGTGTCAATTTACGTTAACGTGTCAATTGCAGTTTACGTCTTAGCTCATTAGGTTCGCCTTTCACATTATGTCACCTTGAATATTGATATTTTTTTAGCGTGTATAGGATATCCTCTATGGCTTCATCAAGAATCCCGGAGCTCCTTCAAAGATCCTTGCAGGAATTCATCAAGGGTAACTTTAGAAATCACACATGTAACATCAGAAGTTACATTGAGGATTTTGTTTAAAATTGCCTCCTGGATGTTTTCAAAAAAATTCTCCAAAAATTTCCTTGGCATTCCCTTGGAGAACGCTGGAAAATTTTTTGTACACTTCGTTGGGAAAGAATCTCTGTAGTAGGTTATCACTGTAGAAAACCTTAACGATGTTTATGGTTGAAATCTCAAAGAAATGCTGAACAACAATAGAAAATCGAAAGTAATTTCTGGAGGCATGTCTGGAGAAATTACTGATTGAATTCTGGAAAATGTTCTACGCGACAGCAAGTCCTAGGAAAATTGGTTGACGAATTCCTTCAGAAATTCCTGGAGAACTTAAAACTTTCTGAAAACAATGCCAACAACAGAATCTTTGGAAGAATTCTTGTTGGAATCTCTGAGATAATTGCTAGGAAAATTCCGGGTTGGATTGTATTTTTAATCTGTTTTATCCTCTTCCCATTTTCAAGCTACTCATCCGCTACCATCCCTGCACCCGTCCGTCCGTTGGCCAGGGCAACCGGAGCATAAAACGGGCATGAATATTTGTGAATAAGCTTAACCTGGGCAGTCCAGAGTGGTAGCAGAACCCAGCATCATTTATGCAAATGCAGGACACATAGAGAGCATTGCACAATATAATGGGCCTTCCCCACACAAACACACATGGTTGGATGCTGCTGCGACCAAGGCAATTGCACTGCCAAGGCGAAAGGCGGAAACACATTTCCCGTTTCCGCCCGGTCCGGGAGTGATTCCGTGAAGGAAAGTGACCCCTCACTTTCCTTTGTCGTCCTAACCGTATGCGAGTTTGGCTTTACGACGTCCGATATTTGCTGTGAATTTGTTTTAAATGTGTCGACTTGAAGATTTTTACGACTGTTTACCACCCGCAGAAACCGGCGGCTACTGCTGCTAGTCATCATCAAAAAGGGTTATTCACAGTTGGCGAGTTGGACCATACAAGAATGGGGCTAATCAGACCGGGTTTTATTGCCATTTTATTTCTTTGGAAACTATCTCTCATGTGGTGGTCACGGAGAAGAGTTTTCCCGGCTTTCCTCGCCGCCGGGGCAACGACCAAACCAACAACGGGAAGGAAAGGGCTTTTCCGGACGTTATGGGTTTTCCGTTGGCTGCAGTTCAAACCATATGTTTCTTGTGGTCGAGTTGGTTTGGTGTTTTTCTTTTTGCTTCTTGAGTCTTTTTCGCCACCACTCCGGGAAGATATATGAGGGAATTTTTTTCAAGCTCTACAGTTGCTACGATAGTGGCACAGATTTGGGGACAGATATGCTAACTGAAGGAAAACCTTGGCTATTTTACGAAGTTTTTCGTGAAAATGTTTATGAAAATTCTCCAAGTGAATACTTAAAGAAAATCCAAAACGTATGCTTTCACTGACACATCATTCGTTCACCTCGCAAATGGATTGCTGTTGTAGTGTTCTGATCCGTAGTATGAGTCGATTTGATCTATAAAAAGGATCCCCCCCCCTTCCCACTGATTCACACCTTTGCGAGTTGATTTGATCCATTATCATGTGGTGGCTAAATCCCTCGTAATTTTTAACCGAGTTGCTAGAGCATTACAAATGCGAGCACTAGAGACGCTGGACCAGACTTCTCGATTGATTTGAACTGAGTTGCTGTCAGAGCATTACGAATGTGAGCACTAGAGACAGTTTATAATCGAAGTTGCGATACTAGTCACTTATAAAATCTCGGAAGCTGTCCACTGAATGCACCGACTTGCATCTTCTATCCAACCTCCTCGCAACTGCTTCCTTCCCAGTAGTTGATAAACGTGACTTGAACATCTGTTCGCGCGTGTCTTTGGCTCTGGTCACCGCCGCAACCGTTCGCCGTTTCACACGACAACGACAATGACGGCGAAGTGCGGAATGCAACCGGATGCAGCTCACACAGCAGCGAGTTGAGTTGCACGGAACCGTACGGGAAGCAAACGATACTTTATATCCTGTCTCGGCCAATACATTTTGTCGCTGCAGGAGCAAAACCACCATAAGCCAAAGCTGCTGCTGCTGCTGCCGGGTTTTGGTCCACTCATCTCCGCCGCGCCGAACCTACGTCTACAATTGCTTTTATGTGAAATTCCATTCCTGCAAATAATAGATTTTCCTTCTGCGACAGAAAGAGCTTCTTATCCCCTGGCCTCCCCGCAGGTTGCCGCAAGACGTCGAGTTGGACGGGACCGGTCCACGTATGGATTGCAACGCGCTGTGCAGCGCTGGAATGGGGGGAAACTCGTTCAATCCTTTTTCGCCGAGAAGTTTGAGAAGTCACATGGCTTGGTCCGACGACGACGACGACGGCAGAGGAACCAAACCACAGTCCTAGAGAGGTTATTATCTCGCTGGCTTATCAGACAAAGGGGTTCGCTGAGCTGAAGTAGAACGAGGTGAATTAAAATGTCAATATTGGATGTGTCTCCGAGTCCGCGTCCACGACCGGGACTCGACGTTCCCTAGCTGTTTTGCGTGACGTCATACGTCATAACCAAAGCCGGGCGCTGAGCAGCACAACTGTTCCTGACATTTGTGGACTCTTTCAAATCCTTCAGACATTGGCAAACCGGGGATAATCCTTTTTCTTCTGCTAGCTCGGTTGGTGTGCGGCTCGTTGTCAACTCACAAGCCAGCTGAAGATATTGTTTCTGATTGACAAAGGCGAAGCAACGCAAGTGTAATTGATATTGTCTTATAAGTACTGCACGGTGTTTCCGGAAACCGTTATCGACGAGAAAAAGATCAACAATTCTACACCCACCATTCAAAGGATATGGTATCCTACACGCAGCGAACTGGACTAACGAATTTCATACATTTTGCCTTATGAAAGGTGGAACGATTATTGCAATACGAACGCTTTATGTATCGTTTTAGCATCACTCCACATCAAGGCGTCGGTAGGCGCGTGGTGTACGCTCGGGCCTATCGATCGCAAGGTTCTTAGTTCGATTCCAGGTTGCCGCGAAAACGTTTTTTGTTTTCAAATTCTGGTTTCATAAGGCAAATTTATGAATTTCAATCCGATTTCTTGTGGCGAATTTTCATAAGGGGTTCCTATGTTTATCGATAGTCCATTTGCCTGAGTGTAGCATTCTCTCCAAAACCTCGAAGAAATTTCCATTTTTGAAAAAAAAATCCCGGAATGTGAATAGTAGTGTGTACAGAATTGATGGTATTTTTTCGACAATAACGATTTCAGTCACACCGTGACTGATGCTGCTCCTATAATGTCCCCCTGTGGTTCGGTGTGCCGATAGTGGCATCGGAAAGGATTAGATCTCAACTGCACTCGAACCAATCAAAATATCATCTTACAGGCAGCGGATCCGACAAAACTCCTACTTTTCCGTTGACATTTGAATATGATTAACCCCTTCGTTGTTCGAATGTGGCACGCAACTAAACAGGGGGTGGCCACAACAGAGAGGCAGCATCTGCCCTCGAAAGCTTTCCCCGATGAATGCACCAGCTGATATTCAACTGATTATCCGGGCTCATTCAAAAGAAGAAAAAAAATATGTTCGGATCCTTCGAAACGAATCCTTTGTCCATAGCGCTACCGTGAAAGTGAAACTACGCCCCGTGTGTGTGGCACCCGTCATCGCCCGATCCCAAATAAATTTCGATTTTATTAGAATCGGAAGAAAAAAACAATCCCTTTCTTCTAGTTGCCGCGGAATTCGGTTGAAGAGACAAAAAAGTCGACCTTACCATATTTCCAACGGGCGCGCGCGTAACGCGCGGGGAAACAAAGCATGCGGCGCGCGCTGGGAGCAAGGATGTTGACAGGCTGCCGACATCTAGTAGGCCGACTAACCTACAAAATCGTCCGCTTCAAGCGCGTGCTTTGACTAGATCTAGTACCGAAGGAGTACAAACATTGCCACCTTGCCGCTGTTCCGCGGTTCTGGCGACGGATGGGAATCATGAGTGTAGTCAGGGGACAGGGCCCTGCTCCTGACTAATGGAAACAAATAACTACGGGGATTTGACTTGTATTGATTTTTTTAAACTTTGTTTCTAGCACTCATTGTATAAGTTATAGTGTCATGATACATTTGATAGAGATTTTTTGGAGTTTACCAAACAATTAGGCTTCTGCCAAAGATCTCAAAAGAAATCATTTGAAGATTTATCAACGGTCTGCAATGAATTTTATATGGAATCTACCAAAATCAAAAATTATCTATGCATCTCAAAAGGTTTCTGCAAAAAAAAAAAACTTGTCAGAAAACTCATAAATTATATGGAAAATTCTTCGAGGACATTTTTTAAGAAATTTATCCAATAATTACTTTTAGCTTCTGCCTTGAACAACTCTCGAACTTCCTGAAAGATCCATTCGTAGATTCCTTTTCTTAAAGTTGATGAAATTAAAACTAAGATTCAATTCTGGGAACTCTTCTGAGAACTCTTCATAATTTTCTTTATTTTTCGCTGTAATTTATAGAGAATTGTTAAGATTATCGGAGGATTTCCACTGAAATGTAAGAGTTGTTCGGGAATTCGACCAAAAACTTTAAGATCATCTCTAGCCATTGTCCGTGGTAGGGATTTCGTAAGGAAAGCCTTCAGAAGTTTATCCACGCAAAAATTCTGCAAAAATTCTTCAACGATTTGTCTTAGATAGTTTTCAGACAATGTCCTGGGAGTTTATATAGAAAAGCTTCCTCCGGGAAATTTTCATAATACTTCAGATAATTCTCGCGTATCTGATGGATTTCTCCTCGTCGTTTTTTCTGTATAGATTATTACACTAAATTAAATAGTATTATGTAATATTTTACGATGTAGTATGACGAAGGACGATAAGTATTTTCTACTCAATCAAAAATAACAGTAGAAAATCCGCTCTGGCAGGTAATTAGCTAAAAATAAAATCGATGAAAACAAATCGATAACTGCAGATACGCCCTTATGATATTGAACGCAAGAATTGGAATTCGTTTAGTAGTTTTTCATGAACTTTTTTCTAAGTTTAAGTTTCTGGATTATACTAGGAACTTCTACTGCAGACACTGCAGATTTTACTTTTTTCATACAGGAAGTCTCAATCATGCACCTCTAGAGGTTTTTGGAAAAAGTTCCTGAGACAATTCTGTAAAGTTTTCTAAATTATTAGAGAGAAATCTAAAAATTAGAGAGCTTTTTCGGTAAACAATCCAATAAGTTAGCTTGAAGTATTTATTTAGGTATTCCTACTAGTGTTACTTTTTGATTCCTGCCAGAAGTTAGAGCAAACTTTATCCAAAACATACTCCAAAAATATCTACGGAATCCTAAGACTGCGTCAATTTATTACGTAACGCTAAAATTGATTTTATTTTTTCGTAATGCTTTTGGTATTGAAATTTCTAAAATTTGGTGTTAATCGTAACGCTTGACACCACATCCTCCCTCCTTGAAGCATAACGTAATTTGTGTACGGTGCCAAAGCAAATTTCCGAAAATGATACTTCTCGAATTCCACAAACTACTAAAAATAATATTTGAGCAATTCTCGCTGAAACCAGGCCGCCATCGGCACCCATCGTTAGAATTCCAATTTTATGTCTCTGATCGCTAGCTTTCGATAAAACTTAAGGGTGGTCCTTTTTGTTTTCTCAAATTGGTGGACCCCTCGTACGCCAGCTAGCTAAACAGTTTGCAAAAAAACCCATTTTTTGATAAATCTTGGGTATTTCTTCACGTGATATGTCTCATATTTCCCTTGGAACACATACCAAACTTAATGGCATCGTATAGAGAAAGGATATAGCTTTCATTTGAAGTTAAAAAAAATCCGGCGGCCATTTTGAATTTGGCCGCCATCTTGAATTTTGTTAGAAAAATCGTTTTTTCACCATTAGCGCACCGCTCGTTTTGAATTCTGAGATCACCATCAGAAAGCTGAGGAAAAATTGCGTAAGATAGGCTACAGAAACTAGGTGTGCAATGGTATTTACCCTATGAAATGAACGATTTTCTAAAACATGTTCCACGATTTTGACGTATATGGCGAGTGCAATCAATGCAAACATCATTTTTGGTACAACAAAGATACAAATTTTCAATAGTTGGTGTATTTTTCGAGTCAGATGAAGAATAGGAGTATTATTTTGAGTGAAAAAATCTGGCGGCCATCTTGGATTTTGACGCCATCTTGGTTTTAAGTAGTAGAATGAGTTTTCACCTTGATAACACTCAACATGTTGAATTTTAATGCCACCGTTACACTTACTATTCTTCTTGTTCTTCTTTTTCCTGACGTTACGTCCCTACTGGAATAGAGCCATTCCCTAAGCTTCAAAAATAAATTAACAAGTAGAATTTTTTAAAGCTTATTTGCCACCTGAATGATTGTTCTGCATATCTGCGAGTTGAAAAATAGCATTAATTCTTTCATTTATTTGGTCTAAAACCATTGATAGAAATGAACAATCTGTTGAACAGCTAAAATAAGATAAGAAATAAAGAATCTGTTTGTTTTTTAACGGAGATCTTTAATTAATTAAACATGAAGAGCGCTGAGCTGGTAAAAAATCATTCTACTGCTAAAAACTAAGATGGCGTCGAAATCCAAGATGGCCACCAGATTTTCCAAACTCAAAATGATTCACCTGAGTTTCGGCATTACGTCCACATTAGAACAAAGCCTGCTTCTCACCTTTCAATTTCGCTATTTTTCACATGCATGTTGGGTGTTAGTAAAAACAATACTTTATGATTCAGAAAATCAAGGATATTTTTTGCTTAAAAATTTAAGATTTCCATTCTAAATTAATGCACTTTTGGAAATGTTTTACGTTAAAACTACAGATATTACCACAAAACTTACTAATGTCCCAACGCACAATTTATAAACTTCATTCGATGACAAAAAAAGCATATGGTAAAAAAAAATTGTTTATTTCAATCAATGTTTTTGGACGGTTTTTATTCATTAAATTTATTTATTCATAATAACTGAATTCAAAGATATGTCGAAGAAATATTCTGTTATTAAAAATCGTATTATAAAAGAAAATTCCTATTTAATAACCTGTATTTATAACTAATAAAGCTGAGTATCAGGCTCGGTTCCACTAGGGACGTAACGTCAGGAAAATGAAGAATAATAAGAAGAAGAGTATACGTAACCTTGTTTTTATTGGTAACCTCTAAATTCGACATGCTGAGTGCTATCAAGGTGAAAAATTCATTCTACTAGTCAAAATCAAGATGGCGTCAAAATCCAAGATGGCCGCCAGATTTTATCACTCTAAATAATACTCCTATTCTTCATCTGACTCGAAAAATACACCAACGATTGAAAACTTGTATCTTTGTTGTACAAAAAATGATGTTTGCATTGATTGCACTCGCCATATACGTCAAAATCGTGGAACATGTTTTAGAAAATCGTTCATTTCATACGGTAAATACCATTGCACACCTAGTTTCTGTAGCCTATCTTACGCAATTTTTCCTCAGCTTTCTGATGGTGATCTCAGAATTCAAAACGAGCGGTGCGCTAATGGTGAAAAAACGATTTTTCTAACAAAATTCAAGATGGCGGCCAAATTCAAAATGGCCGCCGGATTTTTTTTAACTTCAAATGAAAGCTATATCCTTTCTCTATACGATGCCATTAAGTTTGGTATGTGTTCCAAGGGAAATATGAGACATATCACGTGAAGAAATACCCAAGATTTATAAAAAAATGGGCTTTTTTGCAAACTGTTTAGCTAGCTGGCGTACGAGGGGTCCACCAATTTGAGAAAACAAAAAGGACCACCCTTAAGTTTTATCGAAAGCTAGCGATCAGTGACATAAAATTGGAATTCTAACGATGGGTGCCGATGGCGGCCTGGTTTCAGCGAGAATTGCTCATTTTTAGAAAAAAAAAATCCTGTACAAATCCTTGTGGAAATTCCTGAAGTCACTCTAGGAAAAAATACTAAAAAAAATCTGGATAAAATTTCGAGGATTTTTTGTAAGTATTTATGAGAAAGTCTCGCGGGAAGAATTTTTCAAATTATGCTTGAAGAATTGCAAAAGGAGCTCCTTGAAAAATTGTTTTTGCCATTTGGAAGGGGTTTTTAAAGAAATCCTTGGAGAAATATTTACATGAATCTCTGTAGCCATTTTGATTATTGATAGTTTTGGTTTGAAGTTTGAAAGAATTACAGAAGGAATGCCCAAAAGGATTTCTGGAAGAAATTCTAAAAAAAAATTAAGAGGTTTTTCCAGAGCAATTTCTGAGAGTAGTTTAAGTGAAATCTGCGAATCATTTAAGGTAGACTCCTAGGAAAATTTTCAGGAGTAATGTTTGAAGAAATATCCAGGAAAGCATTATAAAATGGTACCTCTAGTGAGTGTTTTACGTAGTCTGGGAGAAATTCTTGGAAAATTCTGGAACTGTCTAAAACGAATCGTTGACAGTATCCATAAAACTAATCCCTATTGATGATCTAACGCAAAGCTAAAATGCGTAGATAGCGCTCTTTTAGTCTAGGGATCAGTGAATCTTAATCGACATTTCTAGTGATAACTCAATCATTTAACTGACAAGATTTAAGGCACAGAAAACCGTGAATATTCATTTCAATTTGAAAAACTTTCGCTACCTAACCTCATTTTTGATCGTCAATAGGAATTCTGAGAGCTATTCCCAAAAAAAAATCATAAAAAAATATTTGGAGAAATCTGTCGCGAATTTACCGAATGTCTTTTTTTGAATAAATCTTACTAGCGCAACCCTTTAGTAAACCCTTGAAAATTTTGAGTAGTTGTTTATAGAGGAATCTACCAATAAATCTGAATATGAAACTCGAAAACTGATGTCTAGAGTTTTCTAAGCAATACATTTGACAAAATACCTTAATAACTTCATGTGTAATCCGAGAAGAATATCTGGACGAATTTCGTTAGAAGTTTCAATGGTTTTTTGTATATTTTTGGACGAATTTATACGATTTTTTTGTGGTGAATTCACTGGATGAATACATGGAGCAAACCTAGCAATATTTTTTGGGAATTAGGCTTTAGAACAAGCAAAGCCATCATAACAACGCTTGGTAAAATTCTCAAAGGGATGTTTGTAATCATTTCAAATCTTGGGAAACTAAGCTTAAGAGCAGCTTGCTAAGCTCTTATAAGAACTCTTGGTAGAATTCTCAGAGGGATGTTTGGAATCATTTCAGAAAGAATTCCAAAGAAACTGAAAGTTCACTGAAAATAATCGACGCAGTAATGCCTAGAACAAGTCCTGGAAGGATCTGAGTATAATTGCTCGAAAATTTTTAAGTACGAATCCAAACAGGATTGCGAATAAACTGAGAAATTCTTGCACTGTGAAAGAATCCCAGGAAGCGTTGCTGGATAGAAAACAGAAAGGGGGTCATCCGTAGAGGAATACTTGTTGAAACTCCTGAAAAACGTCTCAGGGAGCTCAAGAGGAAGACGTTCTTATTTTGCGTAATTCCTGGGTGAATCTTGGAATGCTTCCTGTAGGAATTGGAAATCTTTGGATTTGTATTCGAGAGTAGTTCATAGATGGACGCCTGAGAGACAATAGCTTGCTGTATTAAAGTGTTTAATGTTTAAGCTTGAAAAAATCCTTTGAAAATCCATTTAACCTTGATGCATTACATTTGTTTAAAAATGACCTCAGTACACTCGGAGGGTAAAAAACCATGGTGAAATTACTCAGGAAGCTTTGTACATAATCCTCAAGGAAGCGCTGAAAAAATTGGAGTGGCTTATTTCGGTTCTGAAATAATTTCAATAAAAATGCCTTCAAACATGTTTGTGATAATTCCTGGAAGATTTCTTGGAATTGTTTAGAAGGTCTTTCAAAACTAATTTCGGAAGAAATGCTTTTCTAAATAACTGTAAGACTCTTAACAAATTGGGATGAATTTCGGTAGAAACGCAGGAATAATTCATTAGAGTGGTTCCTGAAATAAATCATGAAGGGTGTTTTAGTATTATTCTTAGATGAATTCTAAACAGAGTTCCTGAAGGAACTATTTAGTGAATCCCTTTGAGAGATTCCGGAGGAAATATAAGAAGCGACCATTGTGTATTACGCGGCGAAACTCGTCGAGAAATATTCTTGATAGTTTCCAAAATTATTTCTCAGGAGGAATACCGGGAGGCAACATCGATGGAGTTCTTAGTACAATACCTGCGATTATCTCTAGAGGATTTATTTCAGGATTACTAGTAGATTATGTGGCAAGATCCTTAGAAGAAACCAGAAGGGATTTGGTTTTGGGTTTTGGAGGATATTCTGTTAGATTTGCGATAGATTCCCGACAAAATCTGTGTGGAAATCTTTAGCTCTTAACCACTGTCTAAACCTGGCTCCTTCTGGCTACGCCCATGAACCAATGCGTGTGCCAGCGGATGCGTCGTTTTTGCCTCTTTCGATTTATTATTCATTCATCGCGGCGATGAGCCATACCGTTCGAGACCGGTGTGCATCGCGGAAAGGTACACCGTAAAATGTGGTATCATTGATCAACGGGGGTAACATTAGTCAGGATGACTCTACTCGAAATAACTTCTAATAGACATTTTTCATCGAAACATTTTCAACGCATGAATGGTATTGTAATGTTGTTATTTTTTATAAGTATGCTCTATTCAGATAAATAGGTAAGTTACTCTTAAGAATGCAGAATTTCGTTAGGAAATTTCCTACCTTTAGGCGTGTTCTGTGGCTCATGGTGTTTTTCATTTTAAAATAACTCAAAAAGAAAATGACTTTTGAGAGTTTGGCTATCATATTCGCCTTCAAAGGCCATGAATTTAGTTAGTAATTGTACTACCCAATATTATTTATATGGGTGATCGATTTTACGTCATGCCAGAAAAAAATATCAATTTAATCATGCTTTAAACTTAAAAATAGAAACTGAATACAGTTGATAGTTAAGAGCATTGAGGTCCACCTTAACCTCGTGGTTAGGTTCCGCGGCTACAAACCTAAGTCATGCTGAAGATGCCTGTGCTCGATTCCCGGTCGGTCTAGGATCTTTTCGTAATGGATATTTACTTGACTTCCCTGGGCATAGAGTATCATCGTACCTGCCACACGATATACGAATGCGAAAATGGCAACTTTGACAAAGAAAGCTCCTAAGTTAATAACTGTGGAAGTGTCATTGAACACTAAGCTGAGAAGCAGGCTCTGTTCCAGTGAAGACGTAATGCCAAGAAGAAGAAGAAGTTCCAAAAAACACTGATCAATGCTACCCCGGATTACGGTATAGCAGAGAGAACACGTTGAAGGCGACGATGATGATGGTAGGTAACAAGCGAACACAAGAACAACGCGTAAATGCGCGCGGATGATCCGGACCGGACTAGAAGCAGGACGAGAAGGAAACGCTTCTGCTTTGGGATTCCGGGAAGGGTAGACCGCGGTGCAGCACACTCGTGCGCGCTCACTGCTTATGTTAATTATCTCTGGAGAGGTTTTTTTCTTCTTCTGTAAGCTCGTCTCAAATTAAAAGGATCCTGCTCCCGACGAAGGAAAGACGCACGCACCGAGAGGAAGTGTGATTGTCCCGTGCCACACACGAACCCAATAATCTAATCCTGTGCGTCTTACCTTCCTATTACGTGTTCGAATGAACTCGGACACATTGCTTAATATTCCACTCTCAAAGGGCATAAATTTCGACCCGAGCCTTTGGCCTTCCTGAGGAGAGATGTCCGAATCGGTTAAAATGCGTCCCTTTGTCACTGATTCTTGAAAAGCATTTGTTTATATTCACCGGAGGACCCTTCCGGTTCTGATCCGTAAGCCCTGATAATGGGACGACCCACACGCACCGTAATAAAAATCGACGACAATATGAGATGGGATCCCGATCAGAATCATAGAACAAGATTATAATACATTTATATATATTTCTTATTCTTCTTGGCGTCCTCGCTGGGACAGAGCCTGCCTATCAGCTTAGTTTTAATGATCAATTCCACAGTTATTAACCGAGAGCTTTCTTTGCAAAAGCTGCCCTTTTTCGCATTCGTATATCGTGTGGCAAGTACGATGAAACCAATGAAACTCTATGTCCAGGGAAGTCAAGGAAATTTCAATTACGAAAAGATCCTGGACCGACCAGAAATCGAACCTAGACACCTTCAGCATGGCTTTGCTTTGTAGCCGTGGACTCTAACCACTCGGCTAAGGAAGGCTCCCATTTTTGAAACAAATGTTATTATTTAGTAGCAATTATAAAAGAAATTGTGGTAATCTATGTCATGCTGTAGAAGTTTTGTTGACAATTTTGATAGAAAAATTCATATCAAAACTACAAATCCCATTAAAACCTTGTTTCTTCCATCTGCTCGGGATGGGTTTCGGTTTTCGGGCAGTGGTGGTGTGGTCATATTTCGCTGGCCGACCCCAACCAATTCTTCTTTAGCGAAGATGATGATGGGCTAAGAAGATTTCCATCGGATTAGAGAGCGTTGTGGTGGCCATCCTGAGCCAACAAAGACGATGACGACCAAGCTCCTTGGTCCTCGTCATTGCGCAGAAGGATGCAAATTTGAATAGGACTAATTCTCGACCGGTCGTAAAAAGTGCGTCCAGATCGAAATGGGTTGTACGTGACCTGACCCGGATTCCGGACGGTGGCCACCACCGTCGTCGGTGTGTGGCATTTTTGTGGTTTTGTCCGGGATGGGAGAAATGTGTTGGTCGAAATCAATCACTTTTGATTGCGAAGAATGTTTCATGTCATATAATAATCTTGATTTCTGTAACAAATTTTTCTTCTTCTTCTTGGCATTAACGTCTCCACTGGGACAGAGTATGCTTCTCTGCTCAGTGTTCTTATGAGCACTTCAACAGTTATTTACTGCGAGCTTCCTTTGCCAAAGTTGCCATTTTCGCATTAGTATATCGTATGATACTCTATGCCCAGGGAAGTCAAGGAAATTTCCATTACGAAAAGATCCTGGACCGACCCAGATACCTTCAGCATTGCTTTGCTTTGCAGTTGCGGACTCTAACCACTTGGCTAAGCAAGGCCCCTATGGAATAGATTACCCTTCACAGTTTAATAGTGTCTTATCCTTGTTCGAAATTCATGATTTACTAATATTTGTCGAGAGCAAACAACAGTTGTTCTTAGATGCCTTTTGGATGCCTTGAGTGATTTTCATAAATTTTGAATCTATTTTGATAATGATAGATAGAAAGTCTTTCCGCCAGAGTCTGTAAAACCTGAAGTTACGTATTAACTAACTCCTAGATGATTTTTTTTTTTGAAAAATAAATCGGGAGTTCTAGTATTCGAGCATTGGTAGTACATATTTTTATATGGTGATTCCTGAAATTTATTCCACGAATTACTCTCTAGATTTCCGTAGAATATCACCATTTGCCAATACTCAGTAAGCTAAACATTTTGTCAAAATAAAACAACGTTAGTTTATATGTAATTCAGATCTCTGTAAAATTTGAGTTGGTTCTAGATAAAGTTTTGGCTAACGTTTTCAGAGCTGAAGAGTATAAATAACATCCTCGGGGATGGATTTCTTGATTTCATTTTTTCGTGACTCTGAAGAAACAATGGTGTATTACATGCAGAAATTCTTAGGAAAAAGTGCAAAAAAAAACTACAGAAGAAAATCCAGGATTTCCTTCATAAACGTGTTCAGGAGTTCTTCCTGATTTTTTTATGAATATCACTAGAAATTGTATTGTAAACTTTGAAATAAATGCTACCAGAGACATTTTGTAATCAAAACTTCTCCACTACGCCTGAAATTTCTGCTCATATATTCTCAGATATCGATTCATGTCTCTAAATATTTTATCACGTAGTAAGTTCTCAGCCTAAATTGATTAGACAAATCAGAAATTTGATCAAAAATTTAGCACGAAATTTTATTTGAAGCTTTGACAGAAATAAAACTTATGTTTCTTCCAGGTACAGAAAGGTTTCTCTTTGAGATTCTTCTATAAATATCGCAAGATATTCTCATAATGGTGCTAAATTCTAACATTGTCAAAAATGCACCTAACACTTTTCTTCAAGTTTTGCAAACATTATTTTTCTTTCTTTCAAATAAATATTCTCATTTAAAAAAAGAATTCCAAGCAGAATTTATAATAACATATTCACAAGTACTAGAGTATTGATTTAAGACGAAATTCATGAAAAAAATTCCATTGAAATTTCTCGTGAAACTGCTGTCACGACTCGTGGATAGTAGATTGATGAAGTTCCTTGATGCAGTTTCTAAATACATTTTGGAATGCGGAATTTGGAAACTGTAGAATCCAGAAGATCTATTAAAATGAAATAATAATAAGTGCTTGAAATGTGATCAATCAATTTGGTTGTTTAGTGCTTAACTTACTTACATTTTTATAAATGCAGCACAATTAAAAACATTTCAATATTTTATTTGTGATGCAACAAATTAATAAAATATATGTCAATGCATAGCATTCGGCTCATCTCAATGTAAATCTTGCAGAGGTGTGATTTGAAAGTGATTTTCACATTAATTCTGAGCTCGTTATATAAATAGTATCGTTTGGTCTCAAATTCTAAACATGACTCATATTCCGAGCACTCGACTTATTGTAATGAGTTTTCTAGAGAACTTTTAAATTTATTCAGAGGATGATCAATCCTACTATCACTCAAGTCCTCTACATTTGAAAAGTGTGAAAATATCAATTCTTACCTTTGAAATTGCTAATGTCCAGATTATGTGTCATGTTTGGAATATGAGACAAAACGGTATGAGAGCACCAACAATTTCGAAAGCATGGGGTCTGGTTCAGTTGCTTAACGTAGAATAAGAATATATAAAGAAAAACGATATGTCCCAAAAAAAAAACCAAATTTATACACTGATAACATTTTTGGCAGTATCGGGATGATTTGGGGCAGTGCTGTAAACATTCGTCATTTCTCGCGACGTTCGTTTCGCTTCCATGATCAGCAGTTATTAAAATAACGTTTTGTGTCCATAAAATAGCTTTCAAAATAAAATTTCAATCTTATCATTTGAATAAGGCCGCCTCAAGAACAGCCATACTTATTATTTATTATTTATTTAGGCCATTTGCAAGCTTTAAGAATATTTACATTAAGCGAGTTAAATTACTTACGAATGAGTTGTACAGCTAAAACTCACGCGAGAATTCAAGCTGTACAGTTCACACACGCAAGTGAGTTTGTAGTTTTCAGAAGTACTCACGAGTTTCCCAACACTGCTCGTGTTGTGAATGCTGGAATCAAAGGCTGAATGCTTATGGCAAACATCCGAGTTATTGAAATTACTTCTGTAGTTCTGCCAGGATGTCATTCAGAGATTTTTTCGATTAATACTCAATCAGGTTTCATATTAGAGCGAGTGGGAAACACTGAACGGAAAATTATTTCGCTCGATTATTTTGTAAGTAAAAGTGACATTTCGGTCCTACTGGATTAGCTGTCAAAATTACTTTGGTAATTGGAAGAAATTTTTCTTGAGCGCTTTACTTGTGAAGTGCGTACTTCGTTTTAGAATATTGATTTAACCTTGCAGTAGGGATCACATGAGTAAAGTGTAAATCCTGTTATTTGACAGCAAATCGATAAGATCGATCAACAAACTTATCAATCAACTGTCAAACGTCAGGATCCATAGCAGACATCAAGCTTACCCGAGAAGAGCATAAGTGCTCATATATTGCACATTTGATTATTTGCTGGACTTTCGCAGTACATGTAATTGCATTAAATCAAGTGGATTTTTTCAGAGAACTTATTCTTCGTGAAGCAAATAATGAGTGCTCTGATGACACCAGAACTATACGATAAAACCGCGCCATTTTATTCGCACTACCGCACTTCCGCACCTTTGAATCTGACTTTGCAGTTCTGAATCAGTTGTGTAAGAAATACACAATAAAGTTGGAAAGAAAATCGATCACTGCTGTTACGACCTTATGAAATTGTACGAGAGATCTGAAGTCTTGCATAACAATTCCAAAGGGCCAATGATCAAATTGTTAACAAATCAGGCGTTGATGCCATTCGATAGCATCTCCCAACAACCACACACTATGCAAACATTGTCAACATAATCGGTTTATGGACAAAAGGTCGAAAGGTTAAAAGGTTAAAAGGTCGAAAACGATTTACTTGGTGGGAAATGTTTCCTTCTTTGAATAAAGTTTTTCGACTTTTTGTCTCTCCCTTTTTGTTCTTCAACCTTTTGTCCTTTCGACCTTTTGTCTTTCGACCTTCTGTCATAGATTCACATAATGATAAAACTTACCGTTATAAACCCGATTTTCAAAACGACCACTAACCACTTTTTTCCAAATCATTCACTGGCTCCCTGCGTGAAAAGGCCAATGATCGAACCTCTTTCCATCAAGATGGCCTACAATTAAAAAATATCGCAAACTATCATTGGTGAGAGGCCAATGACTCTCATGCTCTTTCGGTGAATACCAAAAGGGCCTAGCCTTTGGCCAAGGCACGCTTATTTTTTCACATTTTTGACAGTTTTCAGAATAGAATCGATTACAAACGTGTAATAATAGTAAATCGACACACAACGAGCAAGAAATCACATTGATTGATTAGAATACTGAGAACTAGGAATTGAAAATGTGGTGAACAATATTCACATCGATTTTTCTCAGAATCAACGATCTGAGATCTAAGGTTGGCCCTTTTGAATTGTTACGCAAGAAGTGTGACATGCTCTAATCTAAACATTGACAGTTTTAGTTTTGCCCATCTTATTATGTCTGACTTCACGCCTAACTGGACCAAAGACTGCCTCTTTTTTGTTTCTTTTGTTTCTATTATTGCATTCTTGCATTCGTGTAACAAGCACCAAAATACTTTATGAATTTACAGGGGTTAAATTCTGAGAAAAATGAAAGTGTCTATCACTTATCGCTCTTTGTAACAAACATGATCCAATGCACATCATTTGTCTATGTTTCGTCTACTGCTACAGCTCTGTTTATATCGGGGGGCTAACAGTGCATGGGGGCTAACATGCACCCATCGAAACAAGCTCCAACTGTTGCTATTAGATGTTCGAGGATCGTTCTCATGCCAGTAGAGTAAAATATCTGTTCCCAATTCTAAATAAGCGAGAAAAATTGGTTTCATAATCACTATCTCTTTGGGGATCTCCTTCGCTGCTGCCATTTATCAAGCTTGTTACAACCTGCGAAATATATTGTCGGTCATGGACCGATACAGATGCGATGTTTTTTTTTCGATTGCTTCAATCGTGGTTCAAAATCAATTGAGAACGAATTCTGCAATACCTGTGAATTTAGAAGTCGAAAAGATTCGAACTCGTGGCATTCAGCACGACATTACTGAACAGCTAGCTTTCACATATTGTTACAAACACTATTGATCGAACATAGATCAGTATTTAGTGTTTTATCTGATAAAAACTATTACAAACACAAAAAGTCAGCTTGGTTGCACCTGTGCCTGCACCGTTCATCTAAATCCCAACGATCTTAAATCTTCCCACGGTTGACTCCGTCCTTTGGTGCAGACCAGTACAGAAGATGATGACCAAGCATAATCAAAACAAAGCCCTACTCGATTCGTTCGAATGTCATTGTTGAATATCGTTGTCATCTGGGGTTACGCCCCGGGGTCTCTCTCTCTCTAAGCTATTCCTATAACAGCAAACTGACCCATGGTTGTAAATTTTCACCGCATCCTTCCACCTTTTCCCCTTTTTCTCATCCAATGTCCAATGTCAGCGGTTATAATAGGGAAGGAGTAGAAAAATGATTATCCTTTTATCGCCACAATACCGAGAAATGACGCGAAGAGGACTCGCACAAAAAGGATCACACTATCAGATCGTTATCGCTCCCACAACCAACGCACGGTTTGATTTATCGATTCCGAAAGCTCTCGAGATCCTGCTGGGTTGTACAATTCGATCGGACCATCATCATCCTTCCGATGAAATTGGGTGAATTGATTTTTTTTCGGTTCTGTTTACTGAGTTCGATTCGGATTCGAATGAAAAAACTTGTTTGATCCCGGTGTTGAAAACTGAAAGTGTGCTCAACACACGATCCGCACTTTCCCTTTTCCTCGCGCTTGGTGGCTCAATTTACATAAAGGTAACCCCCTGGTTTTTAATGGTCGTAATAATAATTTTCCGAGTAGCACATGCCACGACAAGCAGGTCACCTTGTGCCGTGTTTCCTAGTGGGCAAAAAAACCGGGATGATTAACATGAGACAGGATACGCCGTAGCACATGCTCGTCCTTTTTTTCTATTAGGATTTGACCTTTTCAGAGTAACGAGAAAGGAATAAAAAGTACTTATCGTTTTTATTGATCGTTTGATCAACTGCTTCGCGCGAGGTCACGGGGCTGTAAGCGACCGCATGACAGTCGCAGATGATCGAATGGGTGACATTTTTTCAGCATATATCACCCCGAGAGACAGAGAGAGGAACGCCAGGGACGAGTTTTTGTTGTTTCTATACAGCTGGTTGAATCGGAAAAGCTGTGGCATCGAGTTTACTCTCAGAAGCTCTTTACAGTTTTTTTTGAAAGCACATTAGGCGTCATATTTTGACTTGAAGTTTAGAATACATTGACAGAAAAATATTTCTATGAACAATCTGTTCGGCTCATGTTGGGATGAATCAATTGTGATTATGATTTTTAAATCGATTTGACAGTTAATCGATAAGTTTGAACTTTACGAACTCGATATTACAATTAATTTTCATAGTAGGATCGCTAATGCGTTGAAATTGCCTTCTCTTTACGTTTTTAAGATGATCAAGAGTTTAAGATCACCTATAACCACGGATTCGAATATTACTTCACATTTTTGCGAGTCAATTTCCGCAAGACAGTTTGAAGTAAACTAACTTGCTGCCCAATGCATTGGAAAGGTAATTAGGGGACAGCTATGAAAACAAAGCAAGCTGTGTTTCAACCCACAACTTCAAAAACTTCGGTTTCAAAAGACGGAAAAAGGTGATGTTTTATAAGCCTATGAATGATGATAGCTCCACCACATGCTCCATCCAATCGATCATTACGATAAACAAACAAGTTTTGATCTCTTTTGAGATGCCCAGACAACCAAAATGTACGCATAACGAAATCACCTGGAGGCTTTGTACGTGCAAAATTTCACTTATAAGATGTCGCGAAAAGGCCTTCTACGCACAAAAGTGGAGGCGATATGCGTGCATATATTATGTGATGATTAATAACATACAATGCGAGTGCATAAATATTCTTCCGAACTAACCTGTTATCTTATGCGACTTAACTTATGATAACAAATGTTGATTTGACAGCTGCTACGAATTGATTCGACTTACTTTGTACAAGTGTACGGTACGAAACAAAATGTACAAATGAACTCAGAAAAAAAGTGTTTTATGCGAGGAAACTCATCAATTTGCCGAGTTTATCCACGGTGCTTTGCGGGTTTGATGTAATTAGTATGAATAAACGAGTTTTAACGTGAACTTTCATGCGATTTCTGGTTGTCTGGGTGGTTCCAGTAATAACTGCTTTACGTTAAACGCTATTCGTGATCAAACGTCAACATCCCACCGCAATATCGCTAGTGTTTGGAGGTGATTTTAACCTCCAAATTGCTAAATAACCTCCAAATCATCACCTCCAAGTTAGTTGTAATAACCTCCGTTATATAAAATATGGTGGCGCGTCGATCGTCGCAAGTTTTTCTTTAAACAGTCAACAGCTCGTCATCTTTACCTTTTAAAATACGAGCATTCCAATCCATAATATTTAAAACATATTTGGATCCATTAGAGAAATGTAATCCAATAACAATTTTACTTGTAATTTGACAACTTTTCGAAGTTGATGTTACAATTTGACAAACAAACGATAAAAGTTAACTGATTGTGAACCCTCTTTGCGACTTTCTTTATGGCGAATTAGCTTTATCTCGACTTTTAGGTGGTTCGATCGTTCTTCAACAGTCCCATTCCGTGGACGGTGCGAAACCGAGCTAAACAATATAGAAATTAATTTAAAATGCATTTTTGATGAATGAGACGGTGCACGATCTTGGCCACACGGCCTCTGCTGCATGGCTTGGCTGGGCGCGTGGGCGAAATCACTTGCATAATAACAATATTGCCGTTTTCTCATTAATCTCGACTGCGGCGACTTACTCGAGCGCAGAGCGCTTAGACTTGCTGAAGCTCAGCCGTAGGGACTCGCCTTGTTTTCAAGATCCCTCGGTCCGATCTTTCCGGGGAGTAATCTTTGCAATCGAAATGTTGGCCGGGCGGCCACTCCCTGGCTATGCGGGAGAAAGATCACGTCGATATTGAAACATCATCGCCCGACGACGACGTTCTTCTGTTGAGGTTAGGAGATGGGTTGGTCCGCGCGTTCCTGTCATGCTCGATGACAGCAGCTGTGTACGGAAGAAGATGGCAGCAGGTTGCGGGGCGAAGAGGCGAGAACAATGCCCACAGAAAATTACCGATCTGTCTGTTCTGAACTGTCACCCACCCTCGAGGGGTTATATGAGAACGCGTTGTTGTGCGTCTCACTTCGCCGGCCGGGAACGGTCAGCTTCCCTTAGGGGCTTATTGTAAGCGGGCCACGTACATGGGGGATATGCCCCGTCGTAATTAGAGGTTAGCCCGGACTGTGTTTACGTCTTACTCTTTGAGCCCACACGGTATGGACACACGTTCACGTACAAGTTCGGTCGTTCGTTCGTTGGAGACACTATCATTATTGTTCCGAGATTCTCGGGAAGATGCGGGTGTGAATCGACGGAAACCGCCGGGGTTCACGCTTCGGTCCCCGTGTTTGCGGAAAATTATCATCCTCCTCCGATTCGCGGCGCGGCACGAGCGAACCAATGATTAATTGTCACATACTTTATGCGTTCGCGCTTCGCCTTCGCTGCGTAACGCCTACGCGTTACGATCGCAAACGTAGGTGTTTCAGCTTGGAAATTTCACGCCGTCGCGCTGCGTTTTGGACGATAATTCAATTATCATATCTGAGCGGGAGGGATTGGCTGCATGGGCGTAGCCAGGATTTCCTTTAGGACGGGCGTCCTTAAAATTTGGTTTATGAAATTCATTCAGAAACTATCATTATACACAGCCTATGCACCGGTTTTGCATTATCGACCTCACTTTTTCATAGTGAGCAAACTCCAGTCCACAACGCTTGGATCACCTTTAATTCTCTGTTGTACATGGCCGTTATTTCTCCAAGAAATCTTTAGGATAGGTTTCGTCAGATCTTCATCAAAAAACGACTCCTGAATTTCTCCAGGTATCTCTCTAATAAGTTTTCAAAGTATTTCTACAAAGATCCGACGAAAGTTTAGCTCGGGGTTCTTGTATGGATTCCTCCAGTTTTTTTTTTCAATTTTCCCTGCTTGATATTCACACTCAGCTTCACGAAAATCTCAAATTCTCTTATTCCATGTTTGAGATTTTTCACACTTGAGTTTTAGCTCACGTGCCTCAAAAGCCAAAACATCATGCATGAGTTGGCTCATCGGTTTGATTCATTGGCTTGAAGGTTGTTTTCTAGGAAAGCATTTATTCCACGTTTTTCTACTACAGTCAACTCTCCCTATCTCGATATTGAAGGGACCATTGAGTATCGAGTTATAGAATACAAAACCAGTGCTACTGCGAGCCAAGGGACCATCGAGTTAGCCATGAAAACCAACTTTTACTATGGTTCTCTAACTCAATATCGAAATACGGAATATCGAGTAAGGGAGAGTTAAGTGTAGAAATAAAACAAAACTTCCAAATGTAAACCATAACTTTGGGTTTTTACAGATTTCCAATGATTTTTGTTATTGAATTGAAGCGGCATTCTCGTGAGCAAATTATCAAAAGCTCATGCGTGAGATTTTCGGAGCAGATCTCAAATGAGTTAGCACTCGTGGGAGAACTCAGTGATCTAGATTTGATTGAGAGTGTACCAACACTGTTTACACTCTTCAACGTTTTTTTTCACAAACTCCTTAATGTAGTTATTTTATCTAATGTTTTGTTTAGACATAAAAAGGAAATGGGGAAATGGTGCTCTCAACATATTTTTTAAGGCATTGCTTTTAGTAACTTCCTGTGGAATTTCTTTGAATATTATCAATGAATTGCATCCAAGGACTTCACCAAAAGTTCTCTGAGAGAGGGAAAAACTCTAAAATTCCTTTACAATTTCCTCCAGTACCGTAATTTCTGGTGGTATTAATCAAGTTTTACTTATTACCTTATATGTTTCATGTAATGTTACCTCAAAACCGATCGCAAAATTTCAAAAACGACGAAAAACTTCGTTGACTCATGCATCAAAGTTTTTATTCAAAAGTTGATTTTCTGTGGCAAATTATCATCAAAATAAAAAAAAATCGGATTTCAGGATGAAATTAAGCATGGATTGATATGTTGATCGCTTATTTTGATAACAACTATTGTCAGGTCTCTACTAAGACGCTACCACCTACTTTACGTCCACCAAATAGGGTCCTAAGGCTCTGTCCCAAATTTAGTACCAAACGCTTAAGTTTAGACCAAGAACCCATAATTACTTAATTTTCAAATATTTCTTGTTCGTTTAAGTTCAAAATACATCTTTTTCCTATTTTTGAGATTTTGTCACATCCCTTGGTTTAAACTCAAGTTTTGGGTGTATTTTATTTTCCGTGTCCCTTCCGAAATGTCAGATGGGAAGAGCCCCAGTGTTAAAACGTTAAATACCTGTGGCGTTGTTGTCGACTAAGCGAACGTCAAACATGATCAAATGTGTCAAGGTTCCCATTTACCCATTTTTTAAAATTAGAGTTCAAATATGATATTGCCGTTATTTGAGCAGAAACATTTGTCAGAGTATTAGAAAGACCTGCTCTTCCGTGTCATTTAATAAAAATAACATTTTATCCAAAAATTTGGGACCATATTTCTCAGTTGTCGATTCAGATGAAATTATTTAGGTAATGAGTTCATAATATGCCTCAGAAATAAAAAAAAAAATCAGATGTATTCCATTGAAACCCGCTGAAATATTGCGGTGGGAGAAAAGTGAGTGGTAGTATTTCATAGGAAACCTGACTGTATGTATACTAAATTATCACGTAAAACTCATAAATTTAGACGATTTCCAGAGTTTTTTTTAACATCCGATATAAATGCGATTATTTCAACAAAATGAGCAAATTACTATGAATTTTAATGATTAACTATCTTTCAGGGCTGTATATTAACCCTCAAAGCCCCGGGACAGACCTTTTATTTTCAATCGACTGGTGCTCAGAATCAAATAAGTTTAACGAAATGCGGTTTTCACTATGATCGATGGGAAGAGTTAGACTTCCTGCGAGTGAGGTTTTCAAACCGGAAGTTCAGGTCTGGACATGTTTTTCAACCGGAAACAAGTGTTCCCTAGTCACATATTTTATAACTTTAACAACGAAACCAATGTCACACGATAAGTTTTAACTATTTTTAGACATTATGTAACGGACCAAGGCAAGAATACTCTATTTGGTTTATTTTCTTGCATGGGATGAAAGCCGGAACCTGGGAAGTACTTTCCGGGTAGGAGCCGAGGCCAAGGAACACATGTAAATTTGACCTGAAGCAACATATGCGGCTACTTGAATGTCATGAAATCAGCCCAGAAAGCTAATGTAAGACATTAACTCTCAATATTGTCAATTGTACCATATGGCCAAGGCTGGGTTGTAGAGTCACTTCCGGTGAACCAGGAGACAAATATGGATGAAGCTCAAAATTAGGCATGCGACTGCTCAAACTTCATGAAATCGCCTCAGAATTGCTGTAAGAATATGCTTCTTTCCCATATGGACACTTCGACCAGATTTTAAAAGGTTGTTCAGTTTCTGAGGTCACTTCCGGTGAATCTGTAGACAAACATATATAATAGGTAAAACTAGGCAAGCGACCGTTCAGACTTCATGGAAGAACCCCAGCGTAGCTGTAAGAACATGCTTCTTACCTATATGGACACTTCGGCCAGATGATCAGCAAAGAAAAAGCTGAGATTATTTCCTGATGCTTGAATGGTCGCATGCCTATTTTTTCAATTATCTATGTTTGTTCCTGATTTACCGGAAGTGACTTCGAAATCCGGTCATTGTCTGGTCATCTGGCCAAAGTGTCCATACAGGCAAAAAGCATGGTCTTACAGCAATGCTGAGGTTCTTTCATGAAGTTTAGTGGTCGCATGTCTAGTTTACCTGTTATTTATGTTTATCTTCAGATTCGCCGGAAGTGACCTCAGAATCCGGTCAATTTTTGGTAATCTGGCCGAAGTGTCCGTATAGGCAAGAATCATATTCTTACAGCAACTCTTAGACTATTTCATGAAGTTTGAGCAGTCGCATGCTTAGTTTTGAGTTCATTCATGTTTGCTCCCCCGGTTCACCGGAAGTGACCCTACAATCCAGCCTTGGCCATATGGTAAAATTGACAATATTGAGAGTGAATGTCGTGCATTGGTTTTCTGAGATGATTTCATGACGTTCAAGTAGCCGCATTGTCGCTTTGGGACAAATTTACATGTGTTTCTTGACCACGGCACCAACCTGTAAAGTACTTCCGGAATCAGGTTCCGGATTTCGTCCCATGCAAGAAAATAAACCAAATGATGTATTCTTGCCTTGGTCCGATACATAATGTCTAAAAAGGGTTAAAACCAATCGTTTGACATTTGTTTGATTGTTAAAGTTGTAAAATATGTGACTAGGGAACACTTGTTTCCGGTTGAAAAACATGTCCAGTCCTGAACTTCCGGTTTGAAAACCTCACTCGCAGGAAGTCTAACTCATCCCATCGATCATAGTGAAAACCGCATTTCGTTAAACTTATTGGTTTCTGAGCACCAGTCGATTGAAAATAAAAGGTCTGGCCTGGGGCTTTGAGGGTTAAGCATTCTTACAAACTTCCTGGCTGATAAAGACATAATTGCATTCATATACTCAAGTTGCTCTATTTGTAAAAATAGAACTGTATTCAACTGCGATCAATTTCATCCTACCGATCATTTATTTCATTTATTAAAATAACATCTAAACAGATATCGTGTACCCGCGTTGGTTTGACCGCGTTTAATCTAAACACTTTTTAGTTATTACCTCGCTAATTTGCACATCGTTCAAATTAAACAGAGTGAACTAAAATGAACCATTGTGAAATGAAACGCAGAATAAAAAAAACAGCAAAAAAGGTAGCCAGAAGTACGATTTTCTGTTGCTCATAGCGTAACCAGAAGTTCAAATCAAAAATGAACCCCGATTGTTTGTATGAGGTAGCGTTCAAATTAGCCGGGGTGTACGGTAATACTGAATCAGCATCCTACCGATCGATTTCTCCGAAATTTCCGGCAGTGCTTTCAGGCACACCTTTTGAGATCGTTTCAGAACTAGCACCAAAAGATACTCAAAGAATTTCAGAGCTTCTCTCAGATCATCGGAATTCCTACAGACGCTCATATTGAAATTTTTCTAAGAATTTCTTTAGAAGCTCCTACAAAACGGCAACGATAAGAATTTCCAAGGATCTCTTCTTGTAATTCCTTCAAATAAGAATTTAAAAAAAAAAATCACCTAGAAAATCATCCAGTGATTTCTAGATACATGTTCTCTAATTTTTTTTGAAAATTCACCTGAAGTTTTTAAGGGATTTCTTCTAGAATTACTTCAAGAAAGTTTTCAATCCAAAGAAATATTTTCAAACATTTAGATTCCGTTGATTGGTGTTTTGCGATGTTCTTAGAAGTAACCATCAATAGATTACCGTAGAACCTGAAGAAAGTCTTGGAAAAATCTTTCCCAAAGTATGCTTGTAGAATATTTAAAGATATAACTGAATTTATCCTGGCTGAAATCTATAAGACATGTTTTAAATAATGCGTGCAATAATTTTTGGTGGAAATCAAAATATAGCACTGTGTGTTATTTACCAAACGAATCCTTAGATATTTCCAAAATTTTTGTCAGAATTTTTGAGCAACTTTCAAGGAAATCCTTAAGAATTCCTAGAAGCCTTCAGTGAAATCACAGAAAACTGTCTAGAGAAATGCCCACTGTAATCACTGGACGATGTATTTTATAATGGCTGGAGTAATTCCTGGAAGTAATGCTTAAAATATCCTAATGAAACTACAATTATCTTAGATAACCTGCAAACTTCCCGGATGAAGTCCAGAAAGCATTCCGGGACAAACTCCCAGGACAGTGTCAGAGAACTATTCATTTCATATAGTTGAAGATTATCTGGAGTTAATTTTGGTGGCATTCTCAGAGAAATGTTTGATATTGAAACGTTTTTCTCGGGTACCGAGATGAGCCAGCCTCGGGCTGCAAATCTCGCTAATAAAGATAATAATAATAACGTTTTCTCAGTGGATTCCTGCCACGGCCAATGGTTGGAGATGTTCTTAGTGTAATTTCTGGTCGAATTCTTGACCAACTCCCAAGATAATTTCTACAGGAATCTTTTGAAAATCTTTGTAATTCTGTTAGAATTCCAGATGGTATTTCTGAAGGAATCTCTAAGACAGATCGAAATCGAAAAACGGATTATTTTTGCATTGTAAATTTCATTTCATCAAGTTTTCATTCTGTGAAAACTTCAAGAAATTCCACATTAGAAGCAAAGGCGCAAAAGAAATCCCTCATACTTTCTAATATGTTCTTTGCAAGCATTCCTGTAGCAATTCATAAAGCAATAGGGTCTCGAAGCCCTTTCTCAATGTTAGTACAAAACGCTGGAGTTTAGTACAAAAACAAACTCAATTTTTAAATGTTTTTCATTTGTTTGGGAACAAAAATAATTATTTCCTGTTTTTCCTTAATTTTTCCACACTCCTTGGTTTAAACTTAATTTCTTTGGATATTTTGTTTTCCGTGTCCCTTCCGAAATTTCAGATAGGCCTTTTCACGAGACAGTTCAAATCAGCCGATTCGGAAAGTCTTTTAACAGTTCTTCCGCACAGTTCTGTGGTTCTTCCATGGAAATGACAGATGTTCAAAGTAGTGCATAGAATGGTTGACCGGGGAGAGACGCACCGATCCAGCGTCAAATGTGCGTGGAACAAGCCAAATTTGTATTCTTTCGAGTTTACCTATATTTAAGTTGGTTTAACTCACTACGGTGATATCGAAAGCTAACACTGGGTAGAAACTTTTTTGCATTGAGTGGTTTTTTCGCTGTTGTCAAATGAAAACTGTTTACTGAGAGCTATATGCCAGTTAACCAGAATTTAAGTTTCCACGGAAGAGCTGAATTGAGTCAAAAGATGTTAGGTTGATTTGTGGCTCCGTGAAGGTGCAAATTTGGGCACACTTTTTAAATTAAATTTTCAACATGCCGTTTTTTGAACATGAAAATTTGCCAAAGTAGTAGCAAGAACACGCTATTTTAGGACCCTTTCCTTTGTCCCATTAGGTTTCTATATTAACTTGTGGAAGAGTTCTAAGAGGCATTCTCATGAAGTTATTGTAGAGGACTTGCTGGATAAATTCTATTCATTCTAGAAATGATGTATGTGGATAGATGAATGTGCTTCCTTTAAAGCGATTGCTTGACGAATTCGTCGAAGAATTCTTGCATAGATTTCTTTAACATAACTAATGAATTTGATGATGTAGTCACCTTAGCAGAAACCTCCGAGTTCTGAAATATATATTTAGCAAATTCCACCGCAATTGCACTTAACTGTTGACGAAACCTGGTGAGATCCTTTCCATTTAGGTTATCTTCTTCTTCTAACTACACCCATGATTGACAGTAGGTGTGTCCCACCACAGTTGTCCTGAGCCCATTATTTCCACATGGGTCATTATCTGTGGACCGTGGAAAATGAAGTGAAAATTTTTCAATTTTCCTTCGGCAAATTAAAACCAACAGAAGCCACCCCGCTTCGCAGTGTCCGTGTCCTCCGCTAGGCCGGATGGTCTTTACGCTTTGAAAAAGTGCCCCTTCGATACGAACCGCATAATCTATTCACCACATGTTTCAATCCTGCGTAAAACGTGCTCGGAATGAAATCCATCCCGTAACTCTACTGAAAACTTTTTCTCCTCTTCGGTGTTGCTTCTCGACGCTTGGTCTCCTCCTGCCAGCTTTTATTGGCCTTGTCAGGACAATAAAATAAATGTTTCGTTTTCCTTGCGTTGGCCCTCCATCGATAAATAGCCTGCCGGCTTTAAAAAAACCTCCAATCTTTCCCATCTATCAGTCCACACATCGGATGTGATTACAACCATTGATCATCTTTAACCCTCCGTTCGCCTGCTCCGGGGGTTAGGTGCCGGACACGTCGTTGCTCTCGATTCTGTCACTTTGTCTATTGACACCTCCATTATATCCGGTCGATTGGACACGCCACAACCGATGCCACTGGAAAGCTATTAAATTTCTCTAAAGTGAACCGACAGCGGGACAACCCAGTTTTCTTCCACTTTTTTTTAATAAAAAAAAGTCCGGCAATTTCCATACGATTTTCTTCGAGAGGAAAGTGAGCCACAGACAAAAAGACACTTGAATTAGTTTCATCGTACAGCAAAATGGTGACGCTCGTATCACTTTTGTTCGTGTTTGACGTTTGAACACTACTGCCATCTAGTTTCCGGATAGGTAAACACTGTATTTTAACATTGTGTGATGATGTTCTAGCTGTTATGTCCGTTTGTCTGTGATGGAACCGTCCGAGATGGTCCCGCTGGAACATAAAAATCATAAATAGGAAATGGCAGAACCATGCGTTCGTTCCTTTGAAGCGACCTGGTCCACCGTCGGCCCGAGAGAGGACACCATCTGGCGCTCGTCTTTGGCCTGTCTCCTGCGGATCTCATATAAATATGCGGACATTTATATTCTACAGTTTCTCCTCGTCGTCGTTTGAACCCCACCAAGAGTGTGAAAGCGCCATTCTGTGGGCTACCGTGAAGAAGAAAAAGAACTCTCTTCAATCGGAGCAGCGGCGGCTCCCCATCACCGTGGCCGCCGGAAGGTTGTCCTCATTTGTATTCAAATACGTATATCACTACTTCTCCTTGGGTCGTTTGCTGCACACGGACTGGGCTGTAGTCATCGTCGTCCGGCGCTTGTCCATGATGCTCCGTTGTCCGTATTGTGTCGCTGGTGGTGGAAAAATAAGGACCACGTGTGGGTTATGGGCCCAGTAATAGGTTCCGTTGCTTGTCTCTTTCCTTCACGTACAAAGAATCCAAACTACTTATGTGGTTGGCGCTTCTGTAAAAAATGAACGTAGGAATATGATAACGTTTTAAATCTAAATAATCAAACTTTGATTACTTACATGCAAAAGTGTTGCCAAAAATTGAAACTAGTTTGTTTTGTTCCTTCCTTCCTTCTGGCGTTACCTCCCCACTGGGACAGAGCCTGCTTCTCAGCTTAGTGTTCTTATGAGCACTTCCACAGTTATTAACTGAGAGCTTACTATGCCAATGACCATTTTTGCATGCGTATATCGTGTGGCAGGTACGAAGATACTCTATGCCCTGGGAAGTCGAGAAAATTTCCAACCCGAAAAGATCCTCGACCGGTGGGATTCGAACCCACGACCCTCAGCTTGGTCTTGCTGAATAGCTGCGCGTTTACCGCTACGGCTATCCGGGCCCCTACACTAACTGCGCTAACGGGGCCGAAATAAAAATATTTTAATTAATTTTCATCAAAGAGAAAAACCAAAATCCGTACCACGCGATTAAAGCCCATATGTTAAAATGCATAAATATTTCCCTCTTTCCCCGCGTTCCGAAGTGCCTCTAGTGTGTGGTGCATCGATCGAAAACCGAGGAACAAGTTGCATCCGCGGCTCGCATATAAACAGGACATTGCGCGAAATTATGTAAATATCATTGGATTGCCAATTCTCCCCCTGTCCCTTCCCCCAACCATCGAATTTCGTTGCTTTCTATCTGACCAAAGGGGATAAATGCATCATCACAGTGTGGAATGCTGGTTCGGGCGAGCTCTTTGGTGCAGCTGCATTTTTCAATCAACGAGGATGTACCCACATTCGAATGGGAATGTCCCTCTCTAGCATAAATATTTATCTGGCTTTGATGATCCGTTTTTTCTGATGCGCGCAATTCCTGAAATATTTTTTTCCGTTTCTCCTTTTTATTGCAGAACCCAGCAACTACGTTTGCAGCACGTGCAAAACCAAATACCACTCGGCGTGGCGGCTGGTGCAACATGTCCAGCATGCCCACCGGGTCAAGATCTACGAGGTGGTATCGCTGATCGACGACGACGAAGACGATGGTGAAGATATAGACGGTGAGCATGAACCTACGGAAACCGAAACGAGTCGCGTTCCGGCGGTCGATAACGATGATGACACTCCGGTCAATAACAACGAACCGGAAACTTTGGCCCAAAGCGGTAAATCTCATTCCATGAACAATCTTAGTGGTAGTTCAAACTGTTCTAGTAACAATACCAGCGGCAATAGCTCCCGAGGTAGCGGACTGAATCTGTTGCAGAATCAGTTGCAACTTCCCCAGCAGCAACAGCAGCAGCTTCAGCAACAACAACAACCACCACGTGATTCGCAAAGTCTTCCACCGCCGGGTTTGAGACATCATCCGCTGCTCCCACCGCCGGAGATGCACCCAAACCCGTTCAACTTGCTGCGAATGCCGCTGAACCACCATCCGCACAGTCCGCTCTTTGGCCGCGGTCACCATGACTTTCGCATGGAACATCTCATGTCTGAGCAGTTTCGCAACCATGGTCTCAATCTTGCGGCTGCAGTCGCAGCGGCCAACCAACTAAAAACCCACAATCAACAGTTCAACGCCGGCGGCAATCCGACAACAGAGCGGCCGCCTTCATCAGGGAGCATCTCTCTACCCGGTGGTACCCAAAATCTGGTTCTCGAACCCCATATGGATTTTTACTCACAGCGCTTGCGGCAACTCGCGGGTACCACCAGTCCAGGGACTAATCAAAACACCTCCAACTCTCCTAGTCCCCGCAAGCAGCACTCTCCCTCCTTCGCCAGCCCCTCGCCCTCACAACTCCCCCCAACCCCCTTAACCAACAATTCCCGACCGCAAAGTCTTACCCCTCCCGAAAAGCACACCGAGCTGGGAGGACTCGAGTCCGGAACAATCACCAACACCCCTCGGTCGGCGTCCACCCCTCCGAACAAGCAAAGCCAAATCACCGATGCAATCCACTCGTGTGAGTTCTGTGGCAAGAAGTTTCGCTTCCAAAGCAATTTGCTCGTGCACCGTCGAACGCACACTGAAGAACTCCCGTACAAGTGCGCCAGCTGCGAATATTGCTGCGAAGATATAATTAAACTGAAGCAGCACATGAAAACGCACGGAATTCAGAGCGAAGACGGCAACAGCAATCCCGAAAGCATGGAGTCCGACATGGACGACTCCGACAACGAGCTGATGGATGCGGAAGACATCGACGACGATGAAAATGACGACGACCGAGAACTAGGCGAGGAAGCCGAAGATCTCAGCATGAGCAGCACCCAAAGCCATGCCAAGAAAGACGGCCAAATGCACATGCAATCCTCCCTGGTTGGAGAGTTGATGGACAAGTTCGGACTGTCCAACATTGCCCAGTACTCTGAGGCCTACAAACAAGCCCTACAGGAGTCGGGAAACGCGTTGAAGCTGCAGCTGACCAGTAAAGATCGTGATAACAACAACAGCGCCATGGCCATCCCCGGGTTGGCAGAGAAGTTGAACGGACTTCCGGCGGCGCTGCGGATCAAAGAGGAACTAGCGAAGAACATGCTGCAGCATCACAATCCCCAACTTCCACAAGTTCCTCTGTTCAACCCATTCGAGAACCCCTTCGAAGCGTCCAAGCGTATGAAGCTAGAAGGCGGCGAAAGCTGGTGGAACATTCCCGGTCTGCACCGAAATGAATCCCTATTCGAGAACATGAAACCTGGTCGTGATCGCGGCTCCGGAAGCCTAATGCATCCGATGATGAAAAAAGAACACAAATCCCGCAACGATACGTGCGAATACTGCGGTAAGGTGTTCAAAAACTGCTCGAATCTGACGGTGCACCGTCGAAGTCACACCGGTGAGAAGCCTTACAAATGCGAACTATGTTCCTATGCATGTGCGCAAAGCTCCAAGCTCACTAGGCACATGAAAACGCACGGTCGACTGGGTAAAGACGTCTATCGGTGCCGATTTTGCGAAATGCCCTTCAGCGTACCTTCGACCCTAGAAAAACACATGCGAAAGTGCGTCGTCAACCAAGGTAAGCTTCAACAGCAGCAGCAACAGCGTGAACTTCAGCACCTGCAGCACCAACAACAGCTACACCACCAGCAACAACTGGCAGCCCAACAGCAACTGGCTGCCCAACAGATGGCAGCAGCTGCGGCGGCACAACAGCAACAGGCCGCTGCCGTTGCGGCCGCTGCGCAACAGCACCAGCATCGCGAGCACCTTCAGCAACAGCTACAGCAGCAACCTCAAGGACCGATGATCCCAGTCTCGCCCAATCAAGCGCCTCCGGGTATTCTGCTACCGCCACTGCCCGTCCCGCCTATGGGTTCCCTGGCGGAGCACCAGGAACGGACAACCACACCCTCGAACAGCAATCCCGCCACCCCTATCATCAAAGAGGAAGCGGCAACCGCATGACTTTACCCTCCATGGAGTGGTTACGAGCTACCCCCTAATCGAATAATGTCCAGAATCTACTAAGCAAATACAGGGAAACCCGGACGCAACGTACGTGATCCTCCGCATGCCAGTGCGATCACCTAAGCTGGGTCCGCTTTTTCCGAACGCCCTCCGGTAGGGACAGGGTTCTATACCATTTTAAAAAACAGAGTACATAGTTTTACGACGAAAATAGAGGCATTAATACCAAAGTTAAAGCAAAATCAGCGAGAAGGCAGAATTATTAGAAAAATGATTTTTATTTCTCCACTTGTGTACATACTAGCTGTGTAAGTGAACAGAATGGCATTTAATTTTAGTTTTATATAATATATATATGAAAGATAAATTATTCCCCTTTATACGAAGAGACAACATGTACATTCTACCCTTGGTTCGGTTTAAGGCACAAATAAATGCAACCCCTTGAAGGTGATTCGAAAATTTCGAGCTGAAATGTCACCCCCAAATCAAGAAATGAAAATCCCCTGAATAATTCGTTTTGATTATTCGCATTGTTAACGAATGAAATGAACGGTCATGTTTTTGTTGATAGTTTTATCATTTTCTTTGTAGAAGTTTTTATTTTCATATTCTCGTTCATAACCCACTTTTATCCTCTCTTTGTGTAAGATAATTGTTTAGACTAATTAGTATCACCAAAAAAACAAGTAAGAAGAATAAGAAGGAAACAGTTTCATTTGTTCGGTTTCATCTCCTACTAGCGATCTTTGCTTTTTTTCTATTTCTGTTGAGGTTAGGAGTCGTCTTTTGACACGTTTTGAAGGTTATGTTTCATCCGTTCCCGTTTGTATATATTACCGATGATCTTCCGGATCTTTGTAACATATTCCAGCTGGCAGTTGAAGTTCTTTTTCTCTGTGCTAGGTTATTACGTTAAGACTGATCTATTTTCTCTGCGTTTTTAGAATAATTTTTATTGGAATATTTATTGGATCATTTAGTTCCAGTTCTTCAACGCATTTTCTAGACACTTTCCCTCTCAATCAGGAAGAGTGTTTATAAAAGCGTTCAAGGATCTCAAAATTGTGCATCGTACCCAACAACTAAAGACAAACAAATCGATTCCACGCCGGAAATTGCTAGAGCACAATTGAAAACTGTTTCAATAGTTGGACATTCCCGAACCTCTACTTTTTACCGAGAAAGACAGGCTTTGTGAAGTAATATAAAATCGGAATGTAAAAAAATCTGGAGAAAATGTAGTCACGACAGTTGATTTTTAACTTCTAAGGCGGCGAATGAAAAACATTAAAAATCACACGAAGATTCCTATTAAACATTATGAATTTATGTAAATGTACAAATCGAACCTAAGTATAAACAAAATACGATGGGAAAATCAAGTAATACAACAATAAAAAAAAGCTAGTAATTTATTTAATGGAGAGAAAAAAGCAAAATCAGCTCATCAAACAACAGGAAATACCCATTAGTGAAAAATGAATGATGAAGCGTAAGTCGAAAACCATCAATTGCACATTACAGGCATTATACAATGTTCTCAACCACACAAATGCAAATGAATAGACAAAAACCCCACACTCACACAAACATACACACATACAAACGATGAAACAAGCATACTTATTAAACAAAAAAAAAACTAAAAATCACACACAAAAATATTTAATCGAAATGAAAAATCCCACTACTGTATTTAATGCAAGAATAGCGAAATAACGAGAAGAAAAAGATCAGAAAAAAACCTACAAAAAATCCTATATTGTATAACGATAATGAAAACGTACTTAAAAGAAGTAAATAAAATATAAATGTTTACAGAAAAAAAAAACGGAAATTCATATATTTCAATGATGACAAACATTTCTCAACGTTCGATCCACTGCGCAATCATTTCCGCTTTGTGCTTCACCCTGAATGTATGCACGATGCCTACCATTCCTTAACAGAGAGGTCGAGAAACCAAAGCTTGCTTGATTTCTCTTACCCTGGTGCGCAGCGCATGCTAAGTCTGTGGCGGGTTTTTGCCGATTGAGCAGGAATGATTCCGCTGCTGTGAACGGAACAGGTAAGACAGGCACAGGTAAGTCATTGGAAAGGTGTATGAAGGAAAGCTCCGGTGCGCACCTGGATAAGTGCTGCCGGTTGCCTACGTTGCAGGCGAACGATGCAAAAATTAGCTTACGCTGTTCGCCGCTTGGAGTTGGAATGTTGTTAGGGAAAGTGTATTGTAAAACTTGATTAGGGTCTTGAGCTGTGAAATAAATAAAAGTTAAAGAACTTATATTTCAAGTTCATGAAACAAAAATAAATTGAAAATTCTTTTTAAAATTATAGGATGTCCCAGAAAGTACGGGCACGACTTAACTATACTGCCATTCGGAGAATAGTGCGGATAAAAATCTGATCATCACTCATTTTTTTTTTTTTTTTTTCAAGAGCAGACTGTGAATTTTGGGGGATTTTTTTTGCTACCTGATTGTTGATAGAGTTACAATTCTGAGCGCTTCTCTTATCATTTTTGCACAAATTGCGTTATATATGAGCGATTTTGTTGCACGAAAATTGTGCTTGGTTATAAAGTACGTACAATAAAAGTCTGAAAAAATATATTAATCATTGCCGATACGATAAATGATCCGACTATGACTTATTTTACTGAAAATTATAAACTTAAGTATATGAAATTTGAAGAAAAACTAAAACTTCGGTTTTAGCTGTGGTTGATTTTTCAAAGGGTATAAACCAAGTCCTTGTATGTCCTTGTATCCGTTAAAACATGTAAAAATCTAAAATTTTGGTTGCCTATTCAAAAGTGTGGATATTGGACATAAGTAAATTTGAAATGAATTATTTTTATTTATATTGAAAATACCTGGAAACCTATGATTTCGTGAAGTTATCTAATGTAGAGAGAAAAACTAGCGTTATTTTAGAATTCTACCATTTTGTCAAATTGTTTCCTAGCATAGCCAAACAAAATTTTAAACAAAAAGTTGTGTGGAACATGTTAGATACAATGTACTTGAACTCACCACATCAACAGATATTAATAAAAACATTCATTACTAGTTAAGTTTCAACAAAACACAAAAGTAGGGTCTGCGCTGGCTAGATAAGAATTGATTTTCTAAAAACAAAAATTTTGATAAAATAACCTTTTACATTTGAGGTTTATTCATCAAACAAAATTGTCACAGGCGGCACTTAAAATGCCCCAAGGAAAAATACAAAAATATAAATAAATTTATTTAGGGGGGTCTGTAGCCTTGAGGTTACGCTTTCGCTTCATAAGCGGAAGGTCATGAATTCGATTCCCAGCCCCTCCACAAAAACCCCGACCAGCCACCAGAAGACGCTTCACGGAGGACTGTGCTTTGGGGAGCACAACCATCCTCCGTCAGTATCAGATGGTGACTGAGACAAACTGACCCTCTTCGCAGGCAGCTAGCCTTACTAACAGCAGAGCTCTCTCCTACCTGCTATATTATTTATTTATTTGTTTGAAAAAATATTGTAATTCTCGTTATCAGAGTCGAGCCCATACTTTCTGGGACACCCTGTATGTTGGATAAGTAGTTAAAATACAGAAAAAAATATACGATTCAACTATTTTTAATATGCATTTATCACTTTTTCAGTCATATCATTTTGATCAGCCTTATTTCTAAAAAAAATAATTAAATATAACTAGATTTCTAAATGTGAAATTGTTAATAAGTCGAAGTTGAACCATTTGAAAAAAAAATGACAAAGATGTCACTGCGAATATGCCAACAGATGGTCAAAGCTGTAGAACTCATATTTGCCCATGATACACGTCGTGTTTATTTTTTTTTATTGTGAAGTATCAGACAATTCAGCAAAAAAACCCCGCGTGCCAAAGTGAACCATGGAGGTCCCCAAGGGGCCGTCCATTAATTACGTAGGGCAGTGATACTTAGTCCTGTTTTTCATCAATTAGTATTTCTGAAAGTAGATAATCTTTGCAATAATTTAGTTTGATGTTCATGATAACTTTGGGAGTAGAACAGCTGCTCGAAGAGAAATTTTAAGAGATACAGACATGAGGTGTGGCCATGGTTGGTGGTGACCATGAACATATGGGATTATGCAGGAGGGGATCTTGGAGATTTTTTATGCGTTATACAAAGTAATTTTAATTTTCATACAAAAACTTTATGGAGGAGGGGAAGCGAAAAATCGTCAAATTTGTCTTTTGTAACTAATGGCCGGGGCTAATTAGGGGCCCAGATAGCCGTAGCGGTAAACGCGCAGCTATTCAGCAAGACCAAGCTGAGGGTCGTGGGTTCGAATCCCACCGGTCGAGGATCTTTTCGGGTTGGAAATTTTCTCGACTTCCCAGGGCATAGAGTATCTTCGTACCTGCCACACGATATACGCATGCAAAAATGGTCACCGGCATAGTAAGCTCTCAGTTAATAACTGTGGAAATGCTCATAAGAACACTAAGCTGAGAAGCAGGCACTGTTCCAGTAGGGACGTTACGCCAGAAAGAAGAAGAAGAACTAATGGCCGGCCCCCCAAATAGTTATTTACCTCAAATATGTCTTGTATAAGGTTTTATTATTATATATAAGGGATGAGGTGTTTCGCGAGGCATACCTATGGAGTAAGGAAAAAAAATCATGAAAACATGTACCGTTAGTAGTTGAAATAACAAAAATCCTAAAAAAAATTGCAACAAATTTAACTAAAATATAACAAACCCTGTTATAATTATATCAAAATTATTACAGAATGTGTTGCAAGGATGTTACAAAATAACAAAATTGTTGCAAACTATGTTACTGTTTATGACATCGGATGTTGTTTGCAACAAACTTATAAAAGCGATGTCAAAAATATAACAAATGTTGTTATAAATGTGTTACAAAAAATATAACAAGTTAAGAACAAAGCCATCTTGATAACACAATTATATCAACTTATGTTATTCTTAACTGCTGTTGATAGGAATGTGTTATAATCTTGTTATGTGGTTCTGGTCGGGTACGGTATAACGGGGTAACATTGATAGGAATGTCCTTCCTAGTAAAAACCTCGAATCAACATTTATCGATGGATTATTTTCAATGTATGAATGGTGTTTCTGTTTTTTTTTCTGAGCCAATAAAAAAATGGTTTTGTAAAAGTTAAGTTTGATTCATGCGTAATTTTTTCAACTTTTCAAAATAAAGATTTTCATGATTATGGACGAAACTACCAGGATTCATGTTGAGTCCTGCAAATGATATAAACAAAATAAATGTTTTTTTTTTGTTTTCCATTTTTAATTCATCAAAATTCATGGATTAATATGAAGAAAACAGAATTTCATTAGGATAAAATTCCTCGGTCAAGGTGTTTTTAATTTCAAAATAACTCAAACAGTTATTTCAAAATAACTCAAAAAGTAAATGATTTGTAGGAGTTTGGCTTTCATATTCGGCTTCTTGGGCCATTTGTTTCAGTAAGTAACCGAATATTATTCACATGGGTGATCAATGTTACCCCATATTACCATAACGAAAGAATCGCATAAAACGTTTTATTAAACATGCATAAAACTTTCAAAAAGAAAATACAGTATATAGTTACGAGCTAGTACATGTTGTGTAAATATAACACTTACGACATTTTCATTTTCGAATAATTTTATTTTAAAAATATTCGTAAAACTGATCAATGCCAACCTAGATTACGGTACAGTTTAATGTAGCATGCTGAAATCTGCAAAAAAATAGGCTAAATCAACCATTGACTCTTTCCCAGTGATTTCAAATGTCGTCAAGCATCATATGAGATTCATAACCTATTTTATTGGTCACCTTCATAAATAGCCTTGGTATTGTGATTTTTTGACAAAAATGTCTGAAATCGCTAGTAAGATGCACTTATATACAAAGCAAAAAAAATGTTAATCCAGTTGTTTTTACAATCCGTGTGCATCGGGAGATGTCACACTCTGGTTTCTCAGACTTTTCTGAAGTTTCAGTTAGTTTTGAATATCATTTTTTTTGTGTTTCAATATTTTCAAATAGCTTCAATTTCTTTGAGTCCTAAGTTCGAAATAAAATAAGAGGATGCCAGACATGCAACGTATTTTAACACTTGTTGCCAGAGGGTCAAAACTCAATTAAACATGTTTCTATTTGCGTATTTTATGAACTTCAATTATATCTTAAATTAGCATCGTTGACAAAAATGAAAAATGATAACCGATAAAAAATTATTAATAACACAAAAAAAGCGAATATTACAAGCTTCAGATAGACAAATTTCCCCAAAAATATAAAAAAATAAGATTAATTTTGTTGCTGTTGTCATGAGTTGAGCATGACCATGCATTGATGACCGAACAAAACGTAGTTGCTACTCCGTGATTGACCAGAATAATCGAAATTGCACAAGGAATCAACAGACGGGGCTTGGTAGTAGCTTACAATTTACAGAGTATAACTTCTTGAATTAAATATTATAAAAAGTTTATAAAATATTATAAAGTCAATAACGGTGCCGGCCACGTACCTACGGTCATTGGGGAAAAGAAGGAATACTAGTGTGACACATTATTACTGAAGACCGACTAAACCTCTGCAAAAGGAGTTTTTGTTTGTGAGAACGATTCCGGAACTTTTACCAAAAACACTCATCAAATGAAAACAAAAATATGTTTTTTACCAAAAACTTTTGAATAGTTCGTCACCACAGGTGTCGACACACATTTGCCTTCGTTTATAATGAAGCCAAACGAATACGGGGATTAGAGCATGATGAACACACGGGACTCCCCTTTGATCTCTGAGAATATGCATACTTTATCAAAAGTTCATACCCTGTATGAAATCTGTATTGTATTTGAAATGTTTGACCGAATAAAAGTTTTTTGTTCGCTTCAATTGTCCTTTGAAAATTGATTTTAAGTTTTTCTCAGTTTCAAATTGCCATATAAGAAGGCGGTCGAAGAATCTATTTTTTTTAACAAAGTAACGAAACCAGAAAGGTTCTTTTTAGCTGTTATGATTGAGGGAAGGCCCTTTAACGTGTCGGAACGATTGACAGCCATTAAATATTTTGGAATCACAAAATTTCACGCAAGTGTTCATTTTGCCCCGATACATTTTCACCAGCCATGTTTTTGACCAGATTTTCTATCTCGCTTCTCTGGCCTATCTTATGATTTTTATTACCATGAATGAATGTAGCATGTCGTATTAACATCAAACTTGAAAACTAGCTGGGGTAAATTAAAAACATTGCCATTTTATGGTCTTAAAAAGGACATTTGCTTAACGTGATTCCGCTAACTATATTCAAAATGAAAGCTTCATGAGTCTTGATCATGCAACGTTTTAACCTTTCCCACTATAAACATCCTTCCTGTGACAACCGGGGAGATGCAGAGGTGATCTCGGTCTCCTTTACCTTTGTATGTAAAATAACAAAACGGCTAAAAAAGAAAAATGCAGTTCATATAGAATGATCATGTGTGTGGCTTATCGGGGAGAAATACGCATGATATGGACAAACCATCCATGGCTGTGTTGGTAGTGTCATTCTAAAAACACACCAAGTCGTTCCCATAAGGGACGTTAGCCACAAGCAAGGACGTTTTTTAAGTAATATACAGTAAGGACCCGATTTTGTCAGCCCCTCGATGAATTTTAGGCTGACAAAATGGGGAACCTGACAAAATCGGGACATTTTATTTTGTTCCTGTTTTCAAATTTTGACATGCTACATGGTTACATGGACTTTTAAGAGGGCGATGAACATGAGCGTAGCCAGTTTTTTTTATCACGTGGTGTACGCTCGGGCCTATCGATCGCAAGGTTTTTGGTATGATTGCAGGTTGTCGTGTAAACTTTTTTTGTTTTCAAATTCTGATTTCATAAAGCAAATATATGAATTTCAATCCGATTTCTTGTGGCGAATTTTCATAAGGGGTTCCTGTGTTTATAGATAGTCCATTTGCCTGAGTGTATGGTATGCCCCTGGGAGGGAGAAACCGATACAAAATTTCTGTACGTCAAGGTGAGCCGAGATGTCTGCTGTCACGAACTGTCACTGTGAGCCCGGATCTTAAAGAGTGGACAAACACGAAAAAGCGCGTAATTTATCAAAACATATTTTTGCATTTTATCCAAGTTGACAACAATCGGTTGAAATTCAATTCCTGCAAGTCCAATGTTCCCATGTTTGTCCAGAAAGGTTGAAGGTGCACAACAAATGAAAACTAGCGATTTTCCCCAAGCCTGCCTTGATTGTCGTTAGGGAGCTGGAGTTATCTTGCAGTTTGGAAAAGTTTTGTTTCATTTTTCGTGTGTAGTATCGGTGCCTCCCTCCCAGGTATGCCCTTCTCAACATCTAATCCAATTTCTCTCGCCGTTCCCTTACGGTACCTATCCATCTAGTATTCATTGCTCTCTTCTCCATGCTCCCACTTACTTCGAGCAAAATAGACCGATATGCCGATAAACAAATTCAAGATTTTAAATAACCATTGTGTCATCTCTCCTTCCTCCGTATTGCACTTTCTTGGGGAGCTGCGCATTAAAATCTTTTCATACTCCAAAAAGCAACACATTGAATAATTTAAAAGGAAAAAAAAGACAGGTGCTAGGAGTTGATGAATTTTCAAACGTACACTGAGGAAACGGAACGTATGAGGTACCGTAATCCGGGGTAACATTGATCATTTTTTTGAATATTTCTTAAATATTTGGTTCGAAAATGCAATAGTTGCAAATTTTATATTTTCAAAACAAGTACTGCCACCCATAGCTCGTGACTATAAACTTTATATTGTATTTTGAAAGGTTTAAGCATGTTGAAAAAAATGTTTTAAGTGATTTTTTATTTAGCTGATATGGGGTAACATTGATCACCTATGTAAACAACGTTCGGTAATATTGAAAATGTCGTTACCTACTAAAATCATGGCCCCTGAAGCCGAATATGAAGGCTAAATGCTTACAACTCATTTACTCTTGGAGTTATTTTAAAATTAAAAACATCTTGAACCACGGAATACGCCTAAAGGTAGGCAATTTCCTAAGGGAAAGATACATTCTTAACAGTAATTCGGTAATGTTGCCTAATTGAACATACTTATGAGAGTTTTGACAACGGAATCGTTTTCGGCGATGCCGTTTTTAGTAAGAACCGCATTTTCTTTGCACATATCATTTACATAACTTATGTGAGACATGAATGTTTGGTAGTGTCATCCTTAACCATTGAAATCATTGTTTCGAAAAGTTGCCAAATTTACGCATAAGGTAAACGCAATTTTCGCAAAAATCTTCATTTTTATCAGCTGATGAATATAAGAAAGAGAAGCACCATTCATGATTTGGAAATGTTCCATCAATATATGATAATGCGAACTTTTTATGAGATGGGTCATTCCGATCAATGTTACCCCGCTGATCAATGATACCCCGGATTACGGTACATAAGAATTTCTTATGGAATAACGACATAAGAAGTATTTTGTTCTTCATTCGAGAATCTTATAACATTCCACAACAGACTTATGAAATAACACTCATTACATAGACAGATATAATTCCATAAGAAACTCTTTTTGGATATCAAACGCATTGATCATTGGCATTCATAAGACAATCTAATGGAGTACGATTTTCTTAACAATTTCATACGAAAATCTTATGAATTACGTGGAGAGATGCTAATAACAAAATATTCACGATTGAGATTCATAAGCGCGCGTATGACAATGATTAGTAACACTTGTGAAAAAAACAGTCGACTTCCTATCAAAAACCACGTAAGAATTTCATACGAAATTCTTTTGGAATATAGACATAAGAAGCATCTAATGAGACTCATAAGAAAACCTTGTGAACTTCCAACGATCATTGCGTTCATAATACAAATAAGTATAATATCATAAGATACCCTTATGAAGTACCATAGATATCAATTATGGAATTCTTTAGGACCATTATGTATTTAGAGAATCGCTCTTTGAATTTAGGAAAATAAAGATATTCATAAGATCTCTAATGATAACGACAAGAATTTCTCGCGTAATTTTTCAAAACGTCCTAAGTAACAAATGTAAACAAATCGAGATTATCATTGCAAATCATTTGCGTTGCACCACTTAGCAGCACACTAGAACACTCGTTCTGATATATTAACAACAAATGAATCTATTCAAAGCTTTACAAAATGACCAATGTTCAAAACTGCATCGCTTTTAATCAATTGTTACATTGGACCTTTGATCAGAGAAATTTTCTTGTGAATATCGGACGTTTTGTGTTTCATAAGAGTCTTATGAAAGAGAGAAAACCAGTCAAGAAATCAATTCACAAGCGTTCTCTTATGAAATTCGTACGCAATTTCTGGCTCAGTGTATGGTACCTAATTTCTGGAAATCCATCGGGAATCCCTCAACAGATATTCAAACCTTACAAAACCTTAAATATTTGCGTTAAACTTCCATAGTGTTATCACAATAATTAAAAATAATCCCTCCAAGAAGATTGAAGAAAATCTCCAAGGAAATTGTTTATACACCATGAAACTTCGGAGTTCTTGCAAAACATTTTTTCAGATGTTAGATGTAAATACCTGAAGTTTATTTTAGCCGAGCAAACGAGTGAAGCTGAAAGTGGATTATTGCTGACGGATCAATTGGTGAGCTCGTTTCATGCTACTATTTATAATATATAAAATATGTATGACTGCACATTTAATCGTTACAACGGTGGAACGTAAATATGATTTTTCACTGTGAGTGTCGACATAAACTCTGATTCATGAATTATTTATGTTTAACATTTTTTTTTCAAAACACCCCTTTCTTTTTACCATTATTTTTTTAATGAAATAAAACACCTTGAATGGTTCGACACTTCAAGTGTAGACTTGCGAAAGGTTCACTTTATTCAACAAACTTTGGATGGTTCGCCACTGTGTCGGCATAAGAATAGGAGTGTTCTATGATGTTCCAGCCAATCGAGCTTTTTGTTTCTTTCCAAATAAGTAAAATATAATAACACATGCTTTCGTCCTGACAGCTGTAGGAATGTTACATTTAGGTATTTGTTCAACAAACTTTGAATGGATCGTCACCTCAAGTGTCGGCATAATTTTACTCTACATAGAAATTGTTCATTTCAAATGAAAATATTATATTTACATATAACCATGTTTATATCTCACAAATAATTATTTATCATGGTCTAATCGCTTATCAAAGTGAAACCTGCGACCCAACGATCCTCCCCATTGACAAACATCCCTCCCAGTAACCTTTGTGGAGATGCAGAGGCAAATACGGTCACCAAATAGCAAATGTTACACACTAACATTCCTTCCCCCAATCTCACCTGACTCCCAGCCGCACTTCTAGTTGATTCTCAGTCTAAGCTAAGCTAAGCTAATCGAAGCAATGGATGCTATGCAAAGCATAGATACCTAGCACCACCATAGTCTTGTGCGTTTGACAGAACAGCAATGCTGTCACAATGTTAAATCCCATATATGTACGGTGTGCCGCTGTTTTATTGCGACGAGCGCCGTACGAGGTTCCCTCAATGACTCATTATAATTAAAGTTGAAATTATCCAAAAAAAATCATTATAAGTTCTTTTATAACGTTTACATTACCCGTTCTCTATAAATCGGATATAAATTTGAAATGGAGTGATTCGTAGAGTGATTTGTAAAGAAATCGCCAAGGTGTATTAAGGTGTTCTTGGAGTAGTTTTTGAATCAAAAATAGAGGGGTGATGGATTTTCAGATTTTATCTAAGAATCCCGAGATTAACATTCAGGCAAAATATGGAGCGATTTCTGAAACCTGAAACAATACCTGGAGAATGGAATTTCAGAAGAAATTTTCGGTAAATAAAATAATGAATTGCAAAACCCTTCAATAATGTTCAACAATATTGATTTTTTTTTTCTGAAAAATCCCCAGAAGAATTGATTGTGCTGTTTAAAGAAGAAAAAAAAAATATCTGGAAAACCCTAGGATGAATCTTTAATATGTTTTTGAAGGAATTCTTAGACGACATCCCAGCGTAAACAATATTTTTTGAAGAAATTCCTAAACGAAAAGCTCGAAAAATATTTGAGTATTTCGCGAAAGAGTTTTTAATAGAACAGTTTGACGTATTTCGCAAGGAATGTTTGAATTACAGTCAACCCTCCATGAGTCGATATTGAAGGGACCATCGACTCATGGAAATATCGAGTCATGGAACAGCAATGCTATGGAAAGCCAGATAGCCGTAGCGGTAAACGCGCAGCTATTCAGCATGACCAAGCTGAGGGTCGTGGGTTCGAATCCCATCGGTCGAGGATCTTTTCGGGTTGGAAATTTTCTCGGCTTCCCAGGGCATAGAGTATCTTCGTAGCTGCCACACGATATACACATGCAAAAATGGTCATTGGCAAAGTAAGCTCTCAGTTAATAACTGTGGAAGTGCTCATAAGAACACTAAGCTGAGAAGCAGGCTCTGTCCCAGTGGGGACGTAACGCCAGAAAGAAGAAGAAGATGGAAAGCCGTTTGAGGGGACCATCATAGTAACCATGAAATTAGATTTTTAATATGGTTCCATGAGTCGATATCGAGTAATGGAACATCGACTCATGGAGGTTTAACGGTATTTTGAATTTTCTCAGGTAGTCTTTTTAAAGAAATTTTAAAATATTATTGTCATGTCTACCTATCTCAGGTGATATTTTTTATGACTCAGGTACCTTTTACTTGTTCGTACCTACAGGATTTCTGAGCTATAAATACTGGCTACCGTAGGCGCAGAAGAGAGACTTCCCGGACTGATTAACATATTATTTTATTATTTATTTGCAGGATATAAAAATTATATGCGTCAAGGTTTTGAATGAACAAGGGCAACATCTTAGAGAATTATCTGTGAAAAAAATGCTGATAATTTTTTGGAGAACTTCCCTTAGAAATCGCTAAGAACATGTTTTCAAATGAATTCTGTTTAAGGCGAAGTAAGTAGGCCATCATTGGAATTTTATTATTATTATTATGTTTTATTTAAGACACTTTAACATTTGTCATGGCATTCGTGTCTGAAAATTGGAATTTGTACTGGGCATTGATGATTCTGGCTATTTCGTCTCACAATTGAGATTTAATAAAAATCAGTTGCTTTTTCACTGGCACAGCAGAAAAAGTATCAGAATACTTACTGTATGTTAACGCAAGTAATGATACTTTTCTGACTCAATATTACTTATGACGACTGAGTTTTATTACTTCAAAATTGCAAGCAGCATAGACAACATGGCTGCGAAAACGAATGACGGGTTTCTCATCCTTAATTGCTTATGAAAAACTTGTGAAAAATTGAGAGGAATCCTTAGAGTAACACCTGGAATTTTTTTTTTAAGCATAAGCATAAGCATAGATGACCGTGCAATTCGTAGTTGCTACTCCGTGATTGACCAGAACAATCGAAGTTGCACAGAGATTTAATGAATGGGGCTTGGGATTAGCTTACCATTCCTCAATGTGCACCAACCGAGAACTCAAATATTAAAAGTCAATAACGGTGCCGGCCACGTCCTTACGGTCCTCGGGGAAGGGAAGGAATGTTAGTGTGACTACCGTTGTTACTAGAGACCGAGATCACCTCTGCATCTCCACGGTTGGCATCAGGCCCGGATTTGGAGAGGTGCCGAGGGGAAAAATTCCCCGGACCCCCCGATGAAGAGGGCCACCCGAAAAGTGAATGATTTCTCATGTATTTTATACAGATGATTTATTTTGTGCAACATTCACGAGTAAAGTCAAATTGGAGTATCATCAGTGCACCAGTATCCGCTCATGTACCAGTAGCCCGCTCACACCGAAAAAAGATAAGTTTAAACAAAATAAATATGAAAACTATAGCCACTAGACGATTCAAATCGACAAATTGAATTATACTGTGGACAATATTTTGCGTATTTACTCAAATTACCTTACTTTTAAAACTCGTGAGCGGGCTACTGAAACATGAGCGGATACTGGTGCACTGATGGTCAGTGTTGTGAAAAACTCAATTTCTCACAACTCACGCTTGAGATTTTTCATGCGTGAGTTGTCAATCACGCAACTCAGCAGTCAAAAAATCAGATCTGACCCGGGCCCCACGAAGCTCAAATTCGGCACTGGTTGTCATGGAAAGGATATTGGGTTAGTGGGATAAGCTAGAGATCTGAGAGTCACCAATTTTTGGTGATGCGATCCATGATATAATCACGCCTAACCAGATTCGCGAAATAATTCGATAATCGCATTGTACGCCAAACAAGTGCTCATCGCTCGCCCACGCAAGAGCAAGCGATGCGATCAATAGATCAAACACTTCTAAGCAAACACGGTACTTTTTCACTACAACGCGAACACGACGCGGGGCATGTTTGATCCTGCCCTCATCGCCCGCCTCCGCAGGAGCAAGCGTCAAGGTCGAAGGATCAAACAGAACTCTAACACCTGGAAGATATTTTTGTGCAGGAAGTCCTGGATTATTTTTGATGCGAGTTTTTAAACAAATTCCTAGAGATTTTCTGAAGACTTTGTTGAAGGAATCTGAAAAAAATAATAAAAACCTCAAAGGCAAAGTTGGAAAAACTTTTGGTGAATTCTTTGAAGCAATCCTTTCTTGGTGATTTTGAATTCCAGTAAATCCTAAGCAAAGTGATAACGAACGACTGGATGATATTTGAATCTAATAATTGGATTTTATATGCAATAAATACGTTGAAGATTATCCGAGAGAATTGTTTAAAATAATTTTTGAAGCATTCTCTGGTGGATTTCTTCAAGGGATTCTTCTTGTATTCTTTTTTGGGCATTTTGATAGAGATTCTTCGAGAAATATTCCGGTAAGATCAGAAAGCGAAACTTCAGTAGAATTCTGTTGAATAATAACTACTACTACTAGTCCCGTAAATGATTTTCCGTGGGAATCAAAGGATGAATTGAATGAAACTGGTAGAGGAATTCTTGGGGAAAGCATTGAAAAAGTGCAGGAATATTTAATGTAGAAATCCCCGTGAGTATTCTCAGAGGAATCACTTAAAAGTACATGGTCGAATATCTTCCCAGACAACCAGAAGTCGCATAACAGTTTACGAAATCGATGAGTTTCCTCGCATAAAACGCTATTTTATGAGTTCATACGTACATTTCGTTTCGTTCCGTATATTCGTACAAAGGAAGTCGGATCAATCCGTAGCAGCTGTCAAATCAACTTTGTTATCATAAATTAAGTCGCATAAGAGTACAGACTAGTTCGCAATAAAATTTACACATTTGCATTGTATGTTATTTTTCATCTTATAAAATATGCACGTATATCGCCTCCACTTTTGTACGTATAAGGCCTTTTCGCAACATCTTATACGTGAAACTTTGCGCTTAACGCAAAAGGTGATTTCATTATACGTACATTCTGGTTGTCTGGGTTAAAAGTTTGTGGAATAATCACAAGGTATATTTCTCGTGAGTTCTTTGGAAGAATAAAATAAAATATTTTTTTTACTTAATTAGACAAAGAATGAATATTTTTCGTAGTGAAAATGGAAATTTACAAATACCACGTGATAAACAAATAAAATCAATACAAATCTATGCAAACTACGGAATTGAAAATCTACTATGGAAATCCTAATAAGGCAGATCGAAAAAAAAAGTCCATCATTCATAATGACGTTTTCAGAATGTTCGTGTCTGCCCCAGGTCGTTTTATAAATATACTTGAACATTTTGCATTTTTTGTTTAAATATCTAATCTAATCAATAATCCGACACAGTGTTTATTTTTAGGACAGCAGAATTGATGTGCCATATTATGTTTTAAACTTGAAATTCAATATGACGAGTTGTACTAAGATTTGCATAGACTCCCACTCCCCTGTTTTGTTCCCTCCCCATTTTGAAAGTATCGCAAATGATGGAAATCAAATATTCCCAGAAAACCAGCACAACAATCAAAAAGCGATCCTCCATAAACCACGTGGTTTTATTTTTTGTATTTTTCATCCCTCTTCCCCTTCTGGTCAACTCTTGGTCAATTTTTGTTTTTATTTATATGAACCGTAACTATTTAACATACCCCTCCCCTAAAATGAATACGAAAATTATGAACGGCTTCACAGTATGGTCAAGGGATTGTTCATAAACCACGATATTACTGGAGAGATAGCTGGTGGATTGTAGTATCACTAAAATCGTTTATTTCAACCGTTTGTATCAAATATTCCATAATTTGCGACACTTTTAAAATGGGGAGAGTACAAAAAAGGTGGAGAGAGTCTAAGCAAATCAAAATACAACTCTTCATATTGAATTTCATGTTTAAAACATAATATGGCACATGAATTCTGCTGTCCTGAAAATAAAACACTGTGTCGGGTTATTGATAAGATTAGATATTTAAATAAAAAATGCAAAATGTTCAAGTATTTTTTTTTAAAACGACCTGTGTCAGACATGAACATTCTGAAAACGCAATAAATTTTGATTTTTTTTATACTTTCAATCCCGAAGTGTCCCGTCTCTGTGCATTCCGATCGACTTTTTTGTCAAACTGTGTTTTTATACAACATCTCTTTGTCTCGTTGCATTATTGTTTTGACAGCTGTCTTCAACTTTTGAATCAACTGCCTTGATGAATTTTTATTGTCCACTAATGTATATATCACTGAAAGGGAAAAGTTATATAAAGCCGCCATTATCACCATCATGGACATTGAATTACATTGTAATTAAACGTTCGTCCATGACGCTTATACCCACTTAAAGTCAGCAACGGAAGGGCATGACAAATGAAACATGGCAATTAATTATGTCACCAATCTGACAAATACAATTCGCCATATCCCGAAACCCACTAGTCATCTGTCAGCACATGTTTTCACTCAGAACCAAATTAGCATATGTCTTTTGTGTGGCGTACGGCAGCAACATCGTTCACACATCATACCAAATAGCGACGCGGAAGGATTCAGCTGACATCATTATTGCAAATTAAACCTCATCTTCAAGACGTCCGTTGTTTGAGCAGACAAAGTCCTATCCGTCATGTAATCGATTCTTCGAAAGGGAAGTTAGAACTGTTGGGAAAAAGTCCACCCTCCCCGAAGGACCAATGCTGCTGTCGAAATTTGTAGAAATCGTTGAGTCATTAGATTTAATTAGTCCGGTAGTGGGTCCTTTTCCCGAGAGCAAACCCTTTTCCGATATTCAAATTGGATTATAGCATGAAAAATCATAACTCCAATTGGAAGCATATAGCTCAACCGAAACACTACCACAACCGTTAGCTAAAAACCCCTTCTCTAAATTGGTGGCCAAGCTTCCAGCAGGGACGATTCTGAGACCGACTGTCCCTTCGCACACAAATACAAGCATTAATAATTTACAGGGTACATTCTCCCTCTCTGTCGGTTTCCCTTTAAGGGGTTTTATGATCCCCTTCCTTCCAACTATTGCATTCGTTTTAACGGGTAAAGGATAGTGTGACCACTACCTTCCACTACCGACCAAGGACCGTGTCGTCCTTTCGTTTTTATGATGTGCGAACAAACATCATATACGCTTACCTATACATGTGCGCGCGCTGAGTTGTAACGTGGATAGTGCGATAGGGAAAACCGGAGGAGTCGGGACGGTATTCGAACCAATTTAGAACACACATGTAACGAGAAAATTGAAGGAAAGAAGGGATATGCCATGGGCAGTGCTACCAGTATATTTAATAAGAAACTATTGGTGGTGAATGCTGCAATTAGTTGATGTATGTTGTCAACATTCGTATGGACTGGGCAAAGTTGTGATTTCAAAGGATACATTCATAATTTGCTTTGTCAATGTACTGGATGGACATCTGATCAAGATTATTCAGATTTAAGTCATGCTAGTACTTGAAGTGATTTAAATCCAACTAATTTAACTATACTAACTAACACCCATGATTTCAGTTGAATTACATGTAAATTTACCAGCTTGTATTTTATTTGATGTGTACAACTTACTTCAGAAATAAATTTTTATGTACTAAATCAGTTCTGTCCAATGTATTTGGAGCAGGTCAAATTTTTCGTAAAATAAAACACTAGAGATTTTTTGGAAATTGGGCAAAATTGATACACGCAGCTAAGAATCATGTTCAAGAGTGTCTAAGAATGCATTCAGAATTTTGTTAGAATTCTATGATTATTTAATCTTGCTCAGCATTTTGAATGCATTTTGTTCAGAACTACATCTCAATTTTCACTCAAATTTAGATTTAAGACTTCTTTAGACTCTGAGGATTACCCAAGATTCAATAAGAATCCTTCTCAGAGTTCTGTTAGCAATCTTAGAATTCAGTCTTCTGTTAGATCTCCACCTAGTGTAATTTCTGTGAGAATCCTTCCCTAGATTTAGATTGAGCGAGAATTTTCCTGATGTTTAACAGAAAATCATACGCAGGATTTGTGAAATATTCCCTGGGACTCCACCGGAATCCCGAACAAGATTCATTTTTAAATACAGGACTTTGTGACATAAGGAATGGTTATGTAAGAGAGTTCTGTGTAGATGTATGGTAAATTTGGATAGGTCTAAGTGAAATCTTTTCCAAGATTCCATGGAAATCTTTTCTAAGTTTTTCGTGAAATTAGGTCCAATATTCTCTGACACTTCTGCACCTTAGAAATCCGCCTATTATTTGATTATTGATCCTGATTTCCTTCAAACCCCCCAAAATTAATGAAATTCATATCTAGAATTCTATTTGATCCAATCTTTGATTCAGTAAAATTCTTGCCATTCCACTAAATCGTAATTTAACGATTATTAAAATCCTAGAAAAGAGTGTTAAGAATCCAGTTACAAGTATTTTCAAAATTAACAAGTAAGCTTTGTCAATCGTTTATGATATTAAGCAAAGTTAGTACAACAGAAAAGGAAAATATATGTAAAAAACATCAAATAGTTGAAATTGCTCAGAACTTGATAAAAAATTAGTTATAATTCTTGATGCGCATGTTAAAATTTCAAGTTAATGTTTTATTGAAGAAACAATTGTGCCCAGAATCTTGAAACTCTTCACAGGTCGCACAAAACAAGACGCGGGCTGGATGTGACTTGCTGGCCGTACGTTTAGCTGTCCTGTACTAAAGAAAATGAATCACCGAATGGTTGGTTGCATCCTGTTTCTCAATCGTCCCACCACAGAGAAACAGACGTACCTAACACTTAGAATAAATCGCGATCATAATCATAGTCACGAAAACATGTACGCCCAATGCTAAAAACACTGTAGTTGGCCGATGGACCAACAGGTGGCGGTAGTGTGTAGACGTCAAACACGAACAAAAACGACGCGAGCGCGGCGGGTGATGGATTGACCACCTAGGGTAAGTGTTCCCTTAGTTGTGGGTGTTCCTATAGTTGCGGTAGTGCCGTTTTCACTGATTTTATTACATTAGCCAAAGAACCGACACTGCCATTCGACGTATTGGCTTGTTGATACACGGAATCGTTGAAAAGAGCGTTCAAATTGCTTTAAAACTGGTGAAATATCACTTAAGTTGCTAAAACTATTCTTGCTTGTACCAATAGTTGCGGTAAAGTGTTCCTATAGTGGAGGATCCCATAAGAAAACAACGGATACCGCAACTATAGGAACACAAATTAAAAATATACCGCAACTAAAGGAACAGTGTACCAAAAGTGGAGGTATTATTTTTCACTGACATGCCGTGGATTACTGCGATGAAATCATTTTTCTCATTAAATCAATGGGCGTTAGTTTCCGTTACAACATTAACATGTACATTAATTGCGCTTCTTGAAATTAGGCGGTTAAATGAAGTTAAATCATGCTTAGTACCTCCACTATTGGTACATCTACCCTACCATATACTCGAATCGATCGTTAAAAAGTTGGTCGATGGACAGCCATGAGAGTGTGACGTCTGTTTGTCTGTGGTCCCACGTTTTCCAGATCCTGCTCCACATGATCAAACTACCTATCTCGTTGCGCCCCTCTTCGGCTTGTTCGAAGTGAACACCGTTTTTGTGGGTTGCTTTCCGGCATTTTCACAACGTGTTCCACCCATCGTAGTATTCCAGCTTTGGCAACATTTCATTGTTGTGATACTCAATAGATCATAAAATACTGACTGTTTACGTTGCACTTATTTATTTTAATACAATAATTTTGATAATTCTTCTATTGATTCAGCTAGCTTCCTTAAAAATCCTTCTTAAAATTCAGAAGATCATTAAAGGTGACCCAACCTTGAAGGTATAATTTTTACATTGCTTATAACAAGATATGGCACGGTAAATGGCTGGGCACAGTGCTTTGAACGTATGGCACTTGGGGACAAAAGTCATAACGGGATGTTTTATGCGGTTTTGCCCTACGATGTTGAGGAGGATCTCGTTATACACAAAAAAAAAACTCATTATTGGCATAAATGACACATATTACATCAGTAATGGCATGAGTGGCTTATACGTCAAATTTAACATTTGACACCATAGAACAGTGCTCGCTTGGAAGAAATGTTCAAAATAAAAATGCATGAAAAAGTACTTGAGACGTTCGTATGAACGATGTATGTGACATGCGTAATCATAAAAGTGTCTCAATAACCAACTTTTTATAAAAATATTGAAGTACGGATTATTCCAATGAATAAAATGAAATCCAATTAAAAAGGTTAAATAAAGTTTCTTTTTATTAGCAACACAACTCATTTACGAGCTATTAATCATCCGAGAACTGAATTATTGCTAAAAAAAACATTGAAATGTCGTTTGACCAGATGGTTTTATTTTCTTTTATTTCGATCATTTTCAACGTAACGTCGCAATGGGTCCGGTCAGCAAACTTTCATCCGATTTTCCTGCTTCCGAAAATGTTTGTTTGTACATGCTGTGTCCTGAACTTCCATCGAAGCCCCACTTGCAAACCAGTTTTACAGCAGTAGAAGCTTCCAACGAGATATCCTTCATGATACTGGATGCAGTACAATTCATGAGCTGTTGCAGGTAGACTGTAGCAGCTGTTTCTGATGCAGAAATCGGGTTCGAAATTATTTCTTGTTTTTCTTGCTTTAGCGCATAAAGGCTAGGAAGCAAGTTCGGATGTAATTCGTCCAAAGTGGTTCGAAGCAAATTGTACTTTCGTTCCGACACATCTAAATCAATGTTCAAAGCTAATGCCTGTGCTGCAGTAATGACCTGTACTTGATCCCCACTTGAAGAATTTGATAAATTGTCAGCGAATGCGAGCTCTTCGTTGATAAGATCTGCAACACGTCCCTTTTAAGTTTTTCTTGAACATTCATTGAACGGTTTGTGAGGCCCCATGCCAGCCTTTGCAGCCGAGCTGGAAATATCTGCATCGTCAGTTTCCTGATTGCGCGGGAGCTGAACTGGTTTTGCTAACCAGTCGGAGTTTTGCTTCATGAAAATTTTGTATGATCTTCCACATTTAGCCCACTTTTGGTTTATTTTGCAAGAATAAAATTTGCAAAACGTCTTAAGCTCGTTCTCAAATATCGTGGAGAAAGAATCAGTGCCATAACTGTAAATGAAATTCAGAACATGATTTTTTCGATTGGGTGGAGCAACAGAAAGCTACTGCTCGAAACAATCTTTATTGATGGTTGTGGCAGCATATCCTAAAAATCATAAGATGACATACAATTGGCAAACAAATGCAGCTGGAATCACTTCCAGAATTTAAAAATCACTTCAAATTTTATTTTTAAGTGGATTTCAGAAAGGTACTTTGAGGTACTTTTTTGTATGAGCAAAAAGAAGATAAGTGTTTTAATTTTCTTCTGTATTAAAAAGCATGTAGCTCAGATGCATCTTTTTCAACAATTGTCAAAATATATCACAGAAAATTGAATGGAATGACAGACTGTGTGGCGTACCATTGGTGCTTCGCGTGTGATCCTTAGCCTCCTACCCAGCAACTCCTATCCCTACCTCCTCGAGGAACTGTCCGGGGTACGAGCAACCTTAGGGAAAATCGGATAACCAACCCCGGTGGGAATTTTGGTCGTTTGCTGACAGGGAATGGGGGCTTTGCCAATGCAAACCTGGAGCGTATGTACTCCATGTTAGGAGCGGCTCACAACAGCGTCTGTTCTCCATGTCAGACGGCTGATCATCGTCTGAGTGCCAGAGAAGGACTCTAAGCTCCGAACGTTTAGAAGAGAATGCGGACCAGAACAATCGGCAAAGACCACAATGACAGAAATGGACTGGCGATTAGCAACTCGGTACGTTTAACTGAAAATCTCTCAACTTCATCGGAAGCACACGCATACTCTCCGATGTACTGAAGATCTACGGGATCGGCATCGTAGCGCTGCAGGAGGAGTGCTGGACAGGATCAATGCTGCGAAGGTTTAGAGGTAAACATACCATCTACCAGAGCTGCGGCAACCCACGTGATCTGGGAACAGCTTTTACAGTGATGGGTGATATGCAGAAGCGCGTGATCGGGTGGTGACCAATCAACGAAAGAATGTGCAAGTTGAGGATTCTTCAACTTCAGCATCATAAACGTGCATAGTCCTCACTACGGCAGCACTGATGATGACAAGGATGCATTTTACGCGCAGCTCGAACGCGAGTACGACCGCTGCCCAAGTCACGACGTCAATAAACCCTTCTACGATTTATTAGGTTTTGACCGACTTTAATCACCTTTGTAGCCAACTGGTTACTCATGTTGATTTTGATCCTGTTTATGTCCCTGTTACATTTCAAATATCCCATGTAGCGAATCTCAATTGATCCGTCTAAAAAACGTGAGGAGTAGGCAGTTTCAACGTAGTCACGATCCAGTTATGAAAATTATACGACAGGATCTGCAGAAATAAATTTAAAAATTTTCACAATTAAGAAACAAAAATGTTGAAAATAAAGTTTCTCAGTTGGACCCTGGCTCTAAGCCCTTTTGGAAATTATCTAAAGTTTTCAAAAAACCTCAGAAGCCAATTGCGGCCTTGAACAAATTATTACTAACTAATTGCAAAAAAGCTCAAAATCTTTCTGTGCATTTTGAAAGCGTGCACAGTTTCAATTCAGGACTTACTAGCCCAATAGAAAATCAAGTTGCTCAAGACTTCGAAAACAACGATTATTAACAGGAAAGATTTCTTCCGACCCGTCGTTGGAACGGAAAGCCTTCAAGCCTTCAAGTTACCAACGATAATGGCCTGCGGCTAGTAATCTTCGCTGCTGCTAGAGGGATGGCAATTAGCAGTACCTACTTCGCACGAAAGAATATCCGCAAACACACATGGCGACACCCGAGTGGCGATGCCTGCTCCCAAATAGACCACGTGCTGGTTGATGGGCGACATTTCTCAGATGTCATGGATGTCAGGACCTTCCGAGGCCCTAATATCGACTTGGATCATTATCTCGTTGTAGCTAAAATTCGGACGTGCTTATTCAGCGTCACGAGTTCCAGAACAAACAGAACGCTGTGCTTCAATATACAACAGATGTGACAAAAACGGCAGGGGAAGTGATTGGCGCGTGTGAACGAAGAAGACGAAAAGACTTGTTCGATGAAGAGTGCCAGAGAGTGACCACCGCAGAAAAAAAAGGCAGCACGAAGAAAGTGTGGTAGCTGAAGCTCAAGAAAGCATGAACCGGAATGATATGCAACGGTCAATGGTGCGCGGCACAATACCTTGCCAGTGCCCGCCATGTACAATGATCGAGAAGGGAATTTGCGGACCGATAAAACGGCGGTGGCTGCCAGGTGGAAGGAACACTTTCAGCAATTGTTGAAAGGTGAAAATGGAAATGTAGTGAGGAACAGAATGAACATTGATGATGACGATCAAGCTGTGGACCCACCGACCATAGGAGAGGTTAAAAAAGCTATCAGCGAGCTAAAGAACTGTAAGGCTGCTGGGAAGGACGAGATCCCGGTCGAGCTTCTCAAACACGGAAGTGAGCAGCTTTATCAGTCGATCCACCGAGTGCTTCTGAAGGTATGGGAGGACGAAGAATTGCCCACTGGTTGTTTGGATGGCCTCATCCGCCCAATCTTCAAGAAAGAGCACAGACTGGAGTGTGCCAATTACAGAGAAATTACCCTGCTGAATTCGGCGTAAAAAATTCTGTCGCGCATCCTGTTTAACAGACTGAGACCGCTCGAGGAGTCCTTCATTGGTGAATACCAAGCTGGTTCTCGTGAGGGCCGCTCGACTACGGACCTTGCTTGTGATCCTAGATAAATTCCGGGAGTATAACTAGCAGACTCACCATCTGCGTATTGATTTCATGGCGGCATACGACTCAGTGAATAGAAATGAGCTGTGGCAGATAATGTCTGAACATGGTTTTCCGGCGAAACTAATTAGGCTGATACGTGCTATGCTGGATGGTTCGAAATCAAGTGTTCGGATCGCAGACAAGGTGTCAACCTCGTTCGTGACGTTAGACGGATTGAAGCAGGGAGACGCACTTTCGAATTTACTGTTCAACATTGCACTCGAGGGTGCTATTAGGAGATCTGGCGTGCAGAGAAATGGCGCTATTATTCGAAGGTCGCACATGCTCCTTGGCTTTGCGGACGATATATACCTAATTGGAATCGATCGCAGGTTAGTAGAAAAGGCCTTCGTGCCTCTGAAGAGGGAGACAGCGAGGATAGGCTTGACCATTAATTCTACCAAAACGAAGTACATGTTTGCAGATAGAGATAGAGTCAGGGCTGGTGGTGTAGGTGCTGAGGTAGTGTTTGATGGGGATGTGTTTGAAGTTGTTGAAGAATTTGTATACCTTGGAACATGTGGCATGTGACAAAGACGTTTCCCATGAAGTGAAAAGACGTGTTGCGGCTGCGAATAGGGCCTTTTAGGGATTACGTAACCAGCTTAGGTCCCGCAGCTTGCAAACGAAGACAAAATTCGCCCTGTATAAAACATTATTTTTTCCGGTGGCTCTCTACGGGCACGAAGCGTGAACGTTGAAAGAGTCAGACCAGGAAGCTTTCGGTGTTTTCGAGCGTAAAGTGCTGCGGACAATACTCGGTGGGAAACTCGAAAATGGTCTGTGGCGCAGACGCATGAATCACGCATGTATCAAGTGTACAAAGATGGGAATATTATCAAGCGTGTAAAATACGACAGACTTCAGTAGGAAGGTCACTTTGTGCGAATGTCGGAAGAAAGAACTGCGATAAAAATATTCAGCAGGGAACAAGGTAGAGGTCGGCGGCTTCGGGGAAGACCACGAATACGCTGGCCACGAGTACGCAGTGGAAGAGGACCTGCTGACCCTAAACGTTTGGGGCAACTGTATAATTTTTGCCCAAGACAGATGAAGATGGAGCTCTACAATACACCCGGCAATGGCGTGACGCTACGCTGTAGCCATCACGGAAAGGTATCAAGGTAGGAGAACTACTATTAAAAAGTTCAAAAATATGAAAGCCCCTTGCGATAATAGGATGGTCTACATTCTCATCAACAAACTTCCAGAAAGTAGCTCATTTTTAGTTAGCTTCCTCAGCCGAGTGGTTAGAGTCCGCGGCTACAAAGCAAAGACATGCTGAAGGTGTCTGGGTTTTATTCCCGGTCGGTCCAGGATCTTTTCGTAATGGAGATTTCCTTGACTTCCCTCGTATCATCGTATGGCTGGTGATATACGAATGCGAAAATGGCAACATTGGCAAAGATAGCTGTCAGTTAATAATTGTGGAAGTGCTAATAAGAACAATAAGCTGAGAAGCAGGCTCTGTCCCAGTCTTGAGGCTATTCTACTGGTCTGCTCTTCTAGACATGAAAAAAGCATTCGACAGTGTTTGGCATGAAGGTTTGATTGTGACATTAGAAAACTTTAATTTTCCAACATACAAAGTTATCTGTCAAATCGTATACCAAGCCTGAAAGACTTTCTGTAAGAGCTGGTGTTCCACAAGGAGCTAATATTATACAATATTTTTATATCTGACCCACCTCAGGGATGTCAAAAATTTTTGTTTGCGTATGACATAGGCCTCTCCGCTAAAGGACGAAGCCTGCGTGTCATCTGTAGTAGATTGAAAAAAAATTTGGATATTTTTTCTTTATGTATGTATGTATGTAGGTAGCCACCAATCCTTGCTTGAGTCTTGCTCTGCATGCGGCTCCACTCAACAGTAAGGTCAAATTTTATTACCAATCTGCATTCAACATATCGCTGTATGAAGGGCCAAAAGGGGGGATTTTGGATATTTTTTGGATATTTTTTTTTTTTTTTTTTTTTTTTTTTTTCTTTATAATCCAAAAAAGGAAGATTTCCATTTTCCAATGGAATTCAATTACCAATAAATTGGTTAGTTGAAATTCTAGGGTTCATGCTCGTTAAAAATTTTACTTTCAAACATCATATTGAGTTCATTCAAGCTAAATGTAACAAATATATAATATGCCTGTATCCACTTGTTAACAGAAAATCGAAACTTTGTCTTAAGAACAAGCTTTTGATCCCCAAACAAATTTTCCGGCCAGCCATGTTGTATGCTGTCTTAATATAGACTAGCTGTTCTAATACCTGGAAATAAATTCTTCAGAGGATCCAAAATAAAACTTTGGAAATTATTTTGAAGCTTCCTCCCTGGTATAGTACTAATGAGTTACATAGAATATCCAATGTTGAAAAATTGGAAAAAATGAAATACAGTCAAAGCTCGTTATAACGACAACTTTTGTAACGACAAAAGCTCTCTATAGCGACATTTTTCGGTCCCATGAAAAATATTTCAATGTTAGATCTATTCTCTATAACGATTTTCCTCTATTGCGACGATCCCTTGCGATGTCGTTATAACGCGCTTCGACTGTAATTAATAATTCAGACAAATATCGTCTGAACTGCTACGGCAAATGTCATGTTATATGAAGTCAACAAAATGGAAACAAATGGAACCTAAATATAAAAATAACAAAGCAATGTTTGAAATGATACTAATATAGAATGAGAAAAAAAACTGTTCGTAATATGAGTCATGTTCGTAATTTTAGACAAAACGGTAACTATAAGCACTTATAAAAAGGCCCAAATCAGCTTTAGCATCATATTCAAAGAAACGAAGACCCTAAAGCGTCGAGCAGATTCGTGTCCTAAACTCTAGCATCACTGCTTCAATTGTCCAGTCTTTAACGAACGGAACAGAATACCGCATTCCCCCTCCTAGGAGCTAGGAGCTCTAGGAAGGTAGACCGAGATCCCTCCATCCCCTTCCACAAAATTTATTTTTCATAATTTTCCTTTTTGTTTTCATTCCTTCATCCCTGCTGCTACTGCTACTGCTAGAGGGAACGGTCGTCCAAGTCGTATGTGAACCTATCCTCCTATGCTGGTCGTCGCATGTATGTGTGTATGTACGTGTGCTTGTGCAGTGAGCTGCTGTATGCCATAAAACTTTGAACGATCCTTTTCTGCTTCGTCGTCGTCCTTCCGAGCTCTGCGTATGTGTGCTGCTGATGTTGGATGAGTTTGGGTTTCTTTGTGGAATGGGTAAATTCGTTGGGTTCGACCCGACCCAAGCAGTCAGTCAGCAGCCGGCACTCGACGACTATCGGGGATGAGGAATTCCGTTCGGATGAGAGAACTCTGAAGTGGGTCGTCGTCGTCGTCTTCTTCGTTGGTGGTTCCACAGGCTGGCTGGTAGAGTCCGTATCAAGTATCAACCAGCAGCATCCAATTTCTCGGCATGATGGTGGGAGGAAACTGTGGGGGATGCTGGACATGGCCAGAGACGATGAGAGGCTATTTCAACGACCGAATGCTGGACGCTTTCTGCTTACCGGTGCACAAAAAGTGTTGTACGAGCGAACACCGAGTAGAGCAGAACCCGGTGAAGAGTACAGTATCTGCCCTGTTTTGTCGAATGTGTGTGTTGGTGTACGAGTGGATGTGTTCGCTTTGTTGGATATTGGTTAGTTCGAGAAGAGGGTGTTTTTATGGGCAAGGATGGAATGGCCACTGCAAATAGCACCCACAGTAGAGGAAAGTTTCATGAAAGAACAGTCGGGTGGAAAGGGTGATGTTGTCTGAAGTGGACGATCATTGGATTTGCTGGACGATGTAGAGTTGGAACTGTATTGGTGAAAACGTTTGAGCTGACCAATGGCTATGAAGAGACTCACGAGGGTGGAATATTGAAATTGTATTCGATTTCAAATCGCCACAGGGATAGTTGTCAGCAATGTGCCATTTATTTCATCCATTCGCTTCTATTATAACAACATCCTTATAATTTAAGAATCAACCAAAATGAGCGCTGTCTAAAATCACACTTTATCAATGGAACGGTAATTTGTGGTACGCCTTTCAGATCCTGTTTAGGTAATAAAACAATTAATAAAATAGATTGATTTTTTCAATTGTCCTAATTGCTTACCAAATTTTGCTAAGTGAATCACGACCTACGATTGATAAGTATTTTCTGAATGATTGATCCACAAATGAAGCTTGTCTCTCTGAGACCATAATTTATTATTTAACCAATGTTTAATTCTACTGCTTTTTCTTGCTTTTTGGGGAAAAAATGTTTTCACAATTGAAACCATTATGAACTTGCAATCAGCAAGCACTTCTGCCTGATAGAAAGAAGTTGAACTATCTCAAATGTTATATACCACGTTTAAAAGGCAAACTTTAATGGAGTTGGGCTCTGCATATCGCACATATTTTCAGAAATATTTATGGAAACTGAAATGATCGTAAAAATCTTAATTTTGATAATATCGCAATCTTGAAATTCGAAATAATGTGAGATTTCGATGCGCATTTATTTTAAGATTTTTTTTTTATTTGTAAAGTTGCCAAATATAATGTTTGTTCTGTAAAATTATGATGTTTTTCATATTGGTATGAGCACACACAGTTTTATGTATACAGGAAAGTATTCATGAAGTAGAAAAAATCTTATACCTATCTAGTTATGGTTAAAGGCTAGGAATGTAAATCGATGAGTTGAGAACTATTCCATCGAAATTAGTATATGACATATGTGACAAATAAGGATTTTCTTAATATGAATACTTACGCACAACTGTATGTTCAATATAACACATCTAACATTTTCGTAACTTTTAATGCATTTGCTAGAGCCAGAAAGAATCATGACAGTCTCCTATTGAAATTGTTTGATATCATCTTTTAACAGGAGCAAAGCACTATTGCAGGATTGTAAAGTCCAAAAACAACATTTTTCATAACAAAATTTATGAAATTTGTTTCACTTTGTTTAGCATTTCCTTCCAAGGGTGCTGAATGTTTCGTTGCAATCACGGAAGCTCCATGTTTTCTAATTTAAAAATGATGATTTTGTTATGCATATAAATATACAGTAAACAGTCAGTTTTGCTTATAATTGTTCACAGTTTTTAAGGTGTTAGCAATACTGATGGAAATAACGGTCTAAACAATCCGCTGGTGATAAGCCTACATGCTAACTTGAAGTGTTTAAATTGTTGTTTTGTAGTTTTTTGCTCATTAATCTGTTTATTCTAGAATAATGAGCTCATCTAAAGGTTGATTTCCACATTTCGGCGTTTTAAGATTTAATATTGTAATAAAATGACAAATACATGAGTTGTAAGAATTTAAACTTCATTTTTAGATTCAGTAGACCCAATTTTTTTTATTCTTCAACCTGGTCAATTTCCCTCAGTCCTTCAATTTCCATTTTTTATATCGATTTTTTTTTCAATACGTTTATTGTTACTTACTTGATACTTGATGGGCTACAATTCGCTACGATGAATCTGCGCCGAATGGATGAGTCTTCTCCACTGGGCTCGGTCCTGGGCCAATCGCTTCCAGTCGCCCTGAACGTTAAGTGCCCTTAAGTCCTCCTCAACCGCAAAAAGCCATCGTGTGCGCGGCCTACCACGAAGTCGGCGGCCTCGTCCGGGTTCTCTGTTGAATATTATCTTTGCTTGTCGTTCTTCCGGCATACGGGCAACGTGACCAGCCTAACGCAGCCTGCCGTGTTTTATGCGCTTGACAATATCCACCTCTTTATACACTTGGTACAACTCGTGATTCATGCGACGCCGCCAGATGCCGTTTTCTAGTTTACCGCCGAGTATTGTTCGCAGCACTTTACGTTCAAACACCCCGAAAGCTCTCCGGTCGACTTCCTTCAATGTCCATGATTCATGGCCATAAAGGACAACCGGAAGGATCAGTGTCTTGTATAACGCGAGTTTTGTTTTCGTTTGCAGGCTACGGGACTTCAGCTGGTTACGGAGCCCGTAGAAAGCCCGACTCGCAGCTGCAATACGTCTTTTCACCTCGCGGGTAACATCATTATCGCATGTCACTAGTGTTCCAAGATACACAAATTCTTCCACCACTTCAAACTTATCACCACCTAGCACCATTTCGCTACCACTAACACGTCCGGACCCACGTTGACCACCAGCTATCATGTACTTCGTTTTTGTGGTGTTGATCGTGAGCCCGATTCTCGCTGTCTCCCTCTTGAAAGGCACGAACACCTCTTCCACTACGTTTATTGTTATTCAACAATAAAATCGATTACGTGAACTGATGATTACTGATTTTGTCGCAATCAATTTGATAATATCTTAATTCCAAATGATAACATAAGAAAGTAGTGATCAATTTGACCCCAGAATACTGTATAGTATATTATTAGAGGCATAGTAATAATTAATATCGATATTTCACTAGGGCAAAATGTTTAACAATAAATTGATTAACGAATCCATTAAAGCAAAATTATGAGATGCTTTGAATATAATGAAACTTTGACACAGTTTTGTTCGTTATTGTAAACAACAGTTCATACTTTGATACAAAACATTCAAAACTGACGTGTTTGATATGTCGATGGCCATGAAATTCATCAAGTGTAGATCGGACTAGTAGCAGGATAAATAGGTCGATCATATCAAAAACGATCTTTCACCCCTTTGGTGGGACAAACATTCACAATGAGTAAACGACAAAGTTATGATGTACACATTGCTTGTGACTGTTCTGTTTACACTTATTCACTTTTCCTGTCTTCGGAGCGTTAAGATTATTGTCTTGACATTACGTTCCAAACGAAACAAAGGTTTTTTCGGCAAACTCGGCAGAAAGATGCACTTTAAGAAGCATATTGTTGCAAAATATGAATCCAGTGGCTTCGAAACAAACCTCACGATTTTTCTGAGATACATTATACACAATTTTTGAAATGCTCTCAAAACAGTTCCGCTGTAGACGTTTAAGCATATTCTTCTAGCTCTGTCGTGTTTATATAACTATAGTGTCCTTGTTTTTTTCCAATCTATTTCCATGTCCATCACTTCTGAAGTATTTTGATCCATGAATTAATAAGTTAGTCTCTTCAATATTGACTCACGGAGGTTTTACATAAATGAAATCCATCAAACCTAGTTTAGATTGATATGTCGAGTTAAACTTATAATAGTTCATCCATCGCATGACCACTAGTTTCACACGAATAGCCTTTTAAGAAGCCATACAACTAATCATCTTCCCATTCCTATCATAAACAAGTGTCAAAGCAGTTCTTGATTGCCGAAGTTTGCATAAATCTTATCAAAAAGTTGTGTAGTCCAAAACACATTTAACACTGTCATATCTTAATATTTTTTGGGCTGACAATGTTTAAATTGATATACACAAGCGTCATTTCCATTATTTTCGTGAGTGAATGTAATTTCTGCCTACTGGTATAATCTGACATAACTTCGCTATTTAAAACGATCTTTGTCAAATTATTTACTAAACAAAATTATATATTAATGGGCACTATGCACCTGAAGACAACAAATCACCTATCTCGTTACGTGGAAAATTTCTTGCCAAAAATGCTCGAGAAAATCATTTTTGTTGTTTGCAGTATCAAATGGAGCTCGCTGTAGAAATTCTCTTGAGCATTTCTTTCGAAGAATTTTCTAATTCTTTTGGGTGGAACTGCTGTTTTACAGCTGTTGTTGAAGTATGTATGCTGTTTTGCTCAAGAAAAGTAATTGAATTTCTTGACTGAATAGGTCAAGAAATTTACTACAGAGAGCCCAATTTACTGCAATCACAGAAATGTGATTTTCTTGACAATTTCTTGCTAGTAATTTTCCACGCATCGAGATAGGCGGTTACTATTCTTGTCAACAGCAAACCAGCCTTAAAGCAAACAAAAATTGAAGGTGTTGTTTTCCAAATGCCAATGAATTTGCGTCTTATGGTCAAATGTTCGAGACAAACGAAGAACAGAGTCTTAACAGGTCAGCCAATTCAATTAACGAATACAATTTTTGTTCGTTTTCATTTTTAATATAAAACAACTTTAAAACATGATATAAAGATTTTCACATTTTATGTGGGTTATATTATGAGACTTTTTGTAATTGTTACTGATGTGTGGTCATGGGCGGTATGGTTTTATATATTTATACGTGGTTTTGATTCATTGTGATGAGGTTGGTGGTTCAATGACTGCCGCTTCTGTTTCATAAACAGCAAGTAATTCGGTCTACTGGGCCAGTTTAAAATGCTACATCAATGTGTTACCTGCTTTGCTCTTGTTCACAGTTGATCAGCAGAAGTTTTCTCGTTTAGTTTTGTATGGGGAAAGGCATTTTACTTTTATTTTCTCGTAAATAAAAGTAATAATGGAAAACATATTTGGTAGGAGTGATAGTCATTATTATTACATACTACAGGTATCAAATATTTTTTCGAAAATAGTTCCCAATTTTGAGAAATAATTCGTTAGATGCTTTTCGCCATACAAATATTTTTCACGTTAACTTTAGCTTAGCTTAGCTTAGCTTAGCTTAGACTGACTACACATATCAATGGTTGCTATTCCGTGATTGACCGAAGTCAGTGAAAATGCACAAAGAATCAACTAGAAGTTCGGCTGGGATTGGCCATAATCTTCTTCAGTGTGCATAATTCAGTGCCTCTATTTATACAGGGTCAATAACGGCGCCGGCCACGTCCTTGCAGTCAGGTGGGATTGGGGGAAGGAATGTTAGTGTGTAACCTTTGCTTTTTGGAGACCGTGTTTGCCTCTGCATCTCCACAAAGGTTACTGGGAGGGATGTTTGTTAATGGGGAGGATCGTTGGGTCAAAGGATTCACTTTGATAAGCGATTAGACCATGATAAACAATGATTTGTGAGATATATACATGCTTATACGTAAATATAATATTTTCATTTGATATGAACAATTTCTATGTAGAGGAAAATTATGCCGACACTTGAGGTGACGAACTATTAAAAGTTTGTTGAACAAATACCTAAATGTAACATTCCTACAGCTGTCAGGACAAAAGCATGTGTTATTATATTTTACTCATTTGAAAAGAAACAAAAAACTCGATTGGTTGGGACATCATAGAACACTCTTATTCTTATGCCGACACTTACAGTGGCGAACCATCCAAAGTTTGTTGAATAAAGTGAACCTTTCGCAAGTCTACCCTTGTAGTGTCGAACCATTCAAAGTTTTTTTAATTACAAAAATAAAGGTATATAAGAGGTGTTCTGAAAAAAAAATGTTAAACATAAATGAATCATGAATCAGAGTTTGTGTCGACACTCACAGTGACGAACCATCCATAGTTTGTTGAAAAATCATATTTACATCCCACCATTGTAACGATTGAATGTGCAGTCATACATATTTTATAGATTAGAAATAGTAGCATGAAACGAGCTCACCAATTGATCCGTTATCCTTGACTGAGCAGCCACAATTCACTTTCGGCTTCACTCGTTTGCTCGGCTATAAAAAAGCACTCAGGAAAAAAAAAATAAGCGCGCGACCCAAAAAAAAAAAAAAAACTATTCGGGCTTTCTTGACGCACTGCGCAGGAGCAAGCGTCAAGGTCGGAGGATCAAACAGAACTAACCGATCGCGGCACTTTTTCAGTAACTCAAACCGAACTCACCGATCACGCCACTTTTTCACTTACTAGACCAACGCGCGATATGTTTGATCATGCCCTCGTCGCTCGCCCCGGCAAAAGCAAGTGTCAAGGTCGAAAGATCAAACAGAACTAACCGATCGCGGCACTTTTTCACTTTCTTCAACCGAACTCACCGATCACGCCACTTTTTCACTTACGAGACCGACACGCGACATGTTTGATCCTGCCCTCGTCGCTTGCCCCGGGAAAAGCAAGTGTCAAGGTCGAAAGATCAAACAGAACTCCAAATATTTTTCAACTTTAAGCGATTTTTCTTGCAAAGATACTAGCGCATGTGCGTTACTATGTGATGAGTAGCGAATCAGGCCACGCATGTAACCCGTTCCTTTTCCTTCTTTCCATTGGTCTACATTCGAACATAACTGGTGCCATTGTCACGTAAAAATAGAAGATCCCCTTAGGGTGTCCTCTATTCATCAAAGTTTCTGTACAAATTAGCAAGCAAAGGGCTCCGTGTGACATTTGACTCGAATAGGTCGAAGTGTTTATTTAACAACATGTTTCAAATACTCTGTCTAAGAAGAATCATATATAAGGTATGAGGCTCTACTTATCAACGAGTTTTGTTAATATTAGGAACTAGTGGTCCCGACAAACTTTGTCTTGCCATCAAGTAGGCTGTTGAAAAACGGTATGCAAGTCCCGTGTAGAAAATGATTGATTAGTTGTCTCCCGTTTTTCCCACTATCCCGAAGACTTTCCTAAACTTTTTCTTCGCACAAACACGTCGGACCTCTGGACGGATTCAACAGTGAAAGAATCATGTAAGTCCAATCACCAGTACTCAAGCCATTTCGTGACATACAAACATCATTCCATTTTTATTTATATAGATTGACGACAAACATTTTGTGAAAAAAGTTCAAATAATCTTTAATTCAATACGAATTGGTACCGTGGTGCATCAAAGTCCGGGTTACTATTGTCTGATAGTGGATAAAAATGAAAAAAAAAAAGTTGTTCATTTTAGGACGAGTGGCCACCAACACTCCATAATGTTTAGATGCCAATAATGTGCTTAAGGCTCAAGAATCCATCATTCAATCATCAGCAATCATCAACAATTAAAAACCAGTTTTTTCATTCAAATTTAAAGCAATCCTCATTAAAATCTATCATCGCATTACAGATAGTAAGTGTAATGCAATGATAGATTTTAATGGACATTGCTTCAATTTTGAGCAAAACAACTGGTTTTGAAAATGTGTAAAACGATGATGGTTATTTTCCTCTTAAATTACAATATTCAAAAAATGTTATGAATAGAAATGTAAATAATAAAACAAATGTTTGCATCAACGGTTCATAAATGTGATACACGATTTAAATAAAACAAAATATTGATGTTTTTTATTCCAATATTTTGTTTTATAATAGCGCTGTCTTGAGTGCCTCAACATTATTATTGATTATTTTGTGTTACCGAATGAGCTTCAAATTTGAACGAAATTTGCACAAGGCTCATATTTTTTCATCACTTTTCTTGCAGTTTCTCTAAGGGATAATTCAAATATTACATAGCATAATAGGAGAAAGAAGTGGTCTTCCATAATGTTACGATCCATTCAAAAATTTTAAATTATCCGTACAACAGCTGTGACGAGAAGAAGGGAGAGGGTCTAAAGTTGGATTATTTTTCTTTACATAATATTTGAATGATCTCTAGGTGATAAACGAATGATCTATCGATAATTGCCGTTTCTGGCCTCAATACTGGGATATGGAACAAACGATTCGGACATTCAGTGTTGGTGAATCGTTTCATAGAACTTTCTCTATTTTCAAGAGCTATTCGATTGAGGATCACAGTCACAGGACTGAAACGGCTGTCATCTACGAACAACTTGAGTGAAGCCAAAAATTTGGTGCTGGAGATGGTGCTGATTTGACAGCTTGCCTTAAAACGATGCGTTAAGCTCTAAACACACGCGTTTCGTAAGCGGCGTGAATGCATTATTTGCATTTCACTTGTTTTTCTGGTATTTAATTCGTACTCGACTGCTCAGTTTGCCGTGATTATAAGTTACTACAATCTCCCAACAATTTTGGCACAAAATCTGCGTTATTTGTACGTATGATATTTTGCTCGTACGACATATGTCGCTTACGCGCGGGGTTTCCTGTGCACAGAGCTTATATTTTGTTTATTCAGCACTAGCGCCACGCACAAAGTGGCTGGCTTCAAGAGCTAGTGCTTTCTTCAGGGGGTTGATCACAGTAGGTAGCACGCGCGAATGGATGTGTTGAAAATTTAACTGTCATGTTTTATCGTCTCCGCAAATTCTTAGATTCAGCTGGTGAAACGGCTGGTGTAGTTTTTTAAGCGTCTATAGCGGAAATAAAACGGTTTATTCTGCACGCGTTCTGTTGGGCAGGACTCCGTTAAAGCCCAAGCAGAAGGTGAAGATGCATCGAAGCCAAATTTTCCGGAGTGTGGGTCTGGAGAGCCGGACATCGAATCGGGCTGGGGGCTTGATCGAAAGGTACTCGCTGGTGGTGACCACCCAGACAACCAAAATGTACGTATAACGAAATCACCTGGAGGCTTTATATGTGCAAAATTTCACTTATAAGATGTCGCGAAAAAGCCTTCTACGTACAAAAGTGGAGGCGATATGCGTGCATATATTATGTGATGAATAATAACATACAATGCGAGTGTATAAATATTCTACCGAATCAACCTTATGCGACTTAACTTATGATAACATATGTTGATTTGACAGCTGCTACGGATTGATGCGACTTACTTTGTACGAGTGTACGAGACGAAACAAAATGTATAAATGAACTCAGAAAAGAAGTGTTTTATGCGAGGAAACTCATCAAACTGACGAGTTTATCCACGGTGTTTTGCGGGTTTGATGTAATTAGTATGAATAAACGAGTTGTAACGTGAACTTTCATGCGATTTCTGGTTGTCTGGGCAATCGATCAGGTTCTCAGGTTGAACCGCTGGATCTCTAGATTTGTGCTTGAGTTTTGGCTTCGATTAATCTTCACCAGAAAAAATCGTTTTTTTTTGCATCGTCGCCGGAGTTTTTTTTTCACGTGTTCTGTGTGCAATCGGGTTCAGGATTTGGCGTAGCCTTTGATGAAATGAGTATGCTAATTGAAGTGGCAACAGCTGCTAAATCAAGTACAGATGATCAATTTGTTGAGCTCGTTTTATGCTTTTATTATAAATGTATAATATATTATGAAACGCATTTCTATCATGCAACGGTGGGAATGTTACGCAAATTAATTGATTCAATAAAATATGAACAGTTTGTCACTGTAAATGTAGACATAGATTCATGTTCATTAACATTAAAAACCCTATACCTTTCTTTTTACCCGATTTTTATCATTATAGAAAACAGCCTTTTAATTGTTTCAACGCTAAAAGTACCAACTTACCGTATGTCCACGTTGTCTTCAGAGTAATGATAGGTGTTTTTTTAAACTGAGGTTGCATGCATCGCATCACTTACCAAGATGAATCCTGATCATGCAGCTTTGATCCCTCCCCACTAACAAAACTTTTCCCATGACAACCATGGAGGGTCAGAGGTAATCTAGATCTCCAGTAACAATGGATGTCACAATAATATTCCTTTCCTTCCCCGATGACCGTAAGGACGTGGCTGGCGCCGTTATTGACTTTGAAGGATTGGAGTTCTCGAAAGTGTACATTAAAGATGAAAAGCTACTCCCAAGCTACATCTGTTGGTTCCTTGCAACTTCGATTATTCTGGTCAATCACGGAGTAGCAACTACGAATTGTTCGGTCATCAGTGCTTATACTTATGCTTTTCAAGAGCTATCCGATTGAGTTTTGAAGTTTCGAAAACACAGTTTATGTAATTCATTTCATTACACAATAGAAAACACAGCTTTTCGGCTTCTGGATGATGAAGCAGAGTACTGTTATATTACAGATGCGCTCTTAGTGAACACGATGTATGGAATTACCGACGGGCTTTCGACTAATTCCCAAATTCTTGTTCCATTCCAAGAAGTCCTGTTAGGTATATAGAGCTAAAATTTATAAAGTTGACCACAACTGATTTGAAAATCAGAACCTGTAATGAACACATGTTAGTTGTGCTTATCCTGAACTTACGCAAAGAATGTATATTACCACATGTATAATAAAATTTGACCTCCAAGTTAAACACAAAGAATTGTTATATTGTAAAACACATTTCGTAATCGAAATTTGGTTAGTTCGTAGTGATAACGAAATTTATTATGTACAAATTGTTCGGACGAAATTTAAAAGCTTTAGTGCATTCGATGATATGGGTTCATTCATTTAACAATATATGCTATAGGCTGGAATAAAATACAAAATTTTCTACGTTTGAATTATACGCAAAAATACAAAAACGCTCATCTACAATTGTTAAACGTGTATTTCACGCATATTATATAGATATGGTGTAAACAATGTGTTACGTGTACGAGATCTTGTGCTACGAAATGGGTACAATGAAAGATACAAATAGGGAAAGTGTATCAGTTATGGCCATAGTGGTTCCCTATTTAGCCATATGCGAAATTTCGATTTATTTCACACTTGAATCTTCTTGAATGTTTTAATCTCAAGATATAACTTAAATCTTACTACTACAACACATAAAACAATTCAAAATGTCAAGATATTCAAGTAATCAAGTATGGCGAAATAGGGAACCACTATATCCATAACTGGTACACTTACCCTAGCTATTTTTAGTGTTTCAAGCACATCTGGTAATCATTCCAGCTCAAGGGTTCATTTTTCGTCCAAAGATATTTTTCTTTCCAGGACATAACGTATCTTCGAACCAGCCACACGATTTACACATGCAAGCATAACTACTCGGCAAAGAAAGCTCTCAGTTAATAACTGTAAAAGTGCTCATAAGAACACTAAGCTGAGTAGCAGGCTCTATCCCAGTTGGAACGTTAGATATTTTTCTTATAACAACTAAGATTATAGTTTAAAAATGTGTTTAGCACATTCTTTTACAAATTTGTATAATGATTCATGTATGTATTGCCAATTTTACCAGTAATAAAAGTATACATATGAACGGAATGGTTGAACAAACATAATAGATTTTTTCCCCGCAGCCATGTGCAATTTTCAAAATACCATACCGAGATTGGTCCGACGCTCACCCCACGCATTTTAATTTGTCCCAACGTATCGTGAGCATACCATTCACACACATGATAGCTAATGGTGACGCCGTCTGTAGATTATTTTAGCACCCTCTTCGAAATAATTTATTCAAATGAGTCGCCGGAACGGAACACTGCTTTTCCGCCGCACAAATCTACCTAGCCGGGGCCCTTGCCCCCGTGTCCACCTTCCGGCAACTCCCTTCCTCCGACTCCAGGAGCAAGGCCAAACATGGCAAAGTCATCACCGCCATAGTCCACCCCAGTCATATTCGAAACGGCCATAACTCTACGACACAACACTCGAAATCACACAATGCAGTCTATCCACATGCAGGACCTAGAGTTGGATTCGTGCGAGGGACGTGCTCCATTTCCACCTAATATGAGTGGTAAGCTAGGTATGTGGACCATTGTTCTATTGCAGCAATGACTCCGGCCAACGACGACGCTGATGAGGACCAGCCATGGGCGTGTTCAGGATTTACCTAAAGCGTTTCCTCCCTGAGAAGCATTATTCACCCATTTAACGCTTAATGTTTTCCGCATCTTTTTTTGTGTGATTATCCAAAACTACAGAAGTTTAGTAAAACTATAAAAACGTAAACCTCTTCCCGTTCTACAGTCAGCTCTTCCTTACTCGATGTGGAGTCAGAGAACCATAGTAAATTTTTTTTATGGTCACCTCTATGGTCCTTGCATCGCATTTGAGCTGGTTTTGTGTTCTATAATTCAATATCTCCCTAACTCAATGATCCCTTCACTGTCAAATTATAGAGAGTTGATTATATAACAGTTGGCAAATTGAAGTCCAAAATGCGGTACGATTCATTAGATCAATAAATTAAAATTCCATCAGCGTTCCATCCAGTCATAACTTTTCAGATTGTCTGCAGGCTGCTAATGAAGAGTTTTCGGGAGAACTTCCGCGAAAACCGTTCAAAGGGACCTTTATCACATTGAGAGGCCCTCTTTGTTTTCGTTCTCTTCAATGAACAACTGAACCACATTAACCTTTTCTGTTGTTTTTTTTTGTATGAAACGCTTCCGAAAGGCTTAAGTATTACACCGTTATAATCAAAAGATAGCGAGAGAGGCAAGCATCTCTCATTGTTACTTAGGTTTTTCAGTAAAGTTCAGCGAAAATTCTCCCACGGATCCGTCGGTACACTTAGCGGGTTTGGATCATATCTCAGAATTTCTCCATAGTAATTTACATACTAACCTACATTGTCTTTGGGCCACCTTTAAATCACCTCCTAGAAAGCTGAAAGTTTAACAGAACACTATTTTCATGGTAAGGATAGTAAGAAACATATGGCAGATTGGATTCTCAAACATTTTTAAATTTTGAACCGCCCTAATGTAGCAGGTTCCCGGTGGCCACAGTGACCAAATCCGGATCTCTGGGAAGGTTTCTGAAACTAGACATGTGTGCCCTTCATTTAAGCCTAATAGAACTACATTCGGTCAACACACTGATTTTTGCGAGCTGTTTGAATTTTCGGGTCGAAAACGACCCTGAGTCACAATTTGTAACTTTTTTTATGGAAGCTCCCCTAGGGGTCATTCAAAACTTTTGTTTCCGCAAAAACAAAATTTCTCACAAAAAAATAATTGTCAGAAAGTTTTAAATTGCTAGGTTTTTTCAATCAAAAGTTACATTGATTTGAATTTTGAAATGGGTCGAAAAAGACACAAGGTCCTTACTAAGGTTAAGGACAGCTGGAGTAGTCTTACAACAACCTTTAACAATGCAGCAGAAGGTGTCATTTGGGTCGTAAAACAACCAACAAATCTATCTGTTCCGGGATAAAAGTGCCGCCTGGAAGACTGTGAACTGTGAAAAGATGGAGCGGCTGTATCGTTCTCAAGAAACGCGTGAGATCTACAAGAAACACGACGCCGCGAGCCGAAATGTACCGGAATAATAATGTGATATCTTAATGAATCAGCGTGAGGTGTTCGAAAGGTGGAAGCAGCACTACGATGGACACCTAAATGGCAAAGACGTGATACACTAAGGTAGCAGAATAAATGGTTCATCTTGTTAAGTTAAGTTAAGTTAAGGTGATTATAGAACGAAGCCACACCTCAAATTTTCAAGAGCATAATATTTTAGAACCAAATAGCGCTCCGCGTTGAAAATCTATCCCATTGGTCCCCACCAGCAAGCAAGCGATTTGATTGATTTTCAACGCGAACTGTTGTCAGATTCTCTCGTCTTGTGCACTTGAAAATTCAAAGTTTGGCTTCGTTTTATAATCACCTTAAGTTAAGTCAGTTGTCAGTCCGCTTCCAGACGGTCATGGTGTTGGACGGACGGAGCTCGTGTAGTTTTCAAGCGAACTGACGAAGAGTTTTTTTTTGTTGGGGGGCTGGGAATCAAACCCGTGACGATCCGCTTACGAAGCGAACGTGTAGCCAACTACGCCACCTTGCCCCCCTTCTGCAGAGGTTTCTCCAGGATTTTTTTTAGGATTAAAATTGTCTAGGCTTTGCTTTTAAATCATAAGAAATTACTGCGTGAATTCTTCCCGGAATTAAAGCAAAAATTCATTTATTCAATGATATCTCCAGATTTTTTTAAATTGTGCGATTCCACTAATGACTCAGTTATTTTTGTTCAGATACTTCAATGTATTTCTTCTTGGGGTCCTTCAGGAATTGCACTTAACGGTTTATTTCAGGGTTGCTGCCTCATTATTTTCAGGATTTTTCAAAAATATCTTTTAGATTTGTGATTCAATACTTGTCGTGTACATTATTTCTGATAATTCTTTTGAGATTTGGCCATCAATGCTTCATCGGACCCATTTTCTTAGGAACTTTCAAAGGTTCTCAATGAAATGCATTGAAGGATTTATTCAAACATTAGTCCAGAAATACCCCTGAAAATGTTTTTGAAGGGAGTTTCTTTTTGGATTCTCTAAGAATTAATGGAAGATAGATCCCCCACACATCTTGTTTTAGAAAGTTATTCAAAATGCTAACAGTTTTTCATAGAAACTTGTACTGTGATACCTTTTAGCATACTGCCATGAATTCCATCAGAAGTTTATTCTTAAATTTATGATTAAATATAGCATAAAAGCCTAGGCAAAAACTGGCGAAAACAAAAAAAAATGCATTGAGGGTTGGGAAAATATAAATAGAAGTCCTGTAAACAGTCTGGACTAAATATTATCAGCTACTCTTTTTGAAAGGAAATTTCTGAACAAATTATTGGATCTGGAACGACTCTTTAACCACAAAAAAAAAACTGTAAATGCTGAAAACGACTACGAAAATACGCAAGGAATATCCCTTTAGAAATTTCTAAACCCTATCTGAAAAAAATGTTTAAAAATAAAAAATCTAGAGAAATTTGTTAGAAAATATCAAATTGCAATATCATTGTCTCTTAAAATTGTCTAAATTTTTAATAAAAATACAGAAACGAATCTTATTTTTGGCCTACACAAAAAAAAGGATTCTTAATATATAAAGTCAATTTAAAAAAAGGGTTTTTTTTTATTTTAATAAAATTCTGTCTAAAGATTACTAGCATGACTCATGTAATGAGCTTCATTGAATTCTAAGGTGGTTGTGACTTTCGCTTGTTTAGTTTTGTTGGAAATTGATACGCTAACAAATTTCCCTTAAACATGGAAACGTTTTTTTTTTCAGGAAAACTTTCTTTTACATAAAAGTGCTCATCTTGCGATGTTTGAACGATTGGTACTTAACACAATTATTTATCTTGAGATTAAATTCTATCAAAGTAAAAAATGACCATTTTTTATATCGACATCAAATTTTGAAAATCTTTTTTATTTCATTGTAGGCCGAACATTATTTTTTTTCAGTTTTTTTATTAAAAAAATAAGACAAAACAAAATGCAGCAGAATTCATCAAAGAATCTCTAAAATAGTTCTTTGTGCTACAAAGCAAATCCATGCTAAAGGTATCTGGGTTCGATTCCGAGTCGGATCAGGATATTTTTTGTGATGGAAATTTCGTTGACTTCCATTGGCATTGAGTATCATCGTATTTGCCACAATTTCGCATTCATGGAAACTTCTACAGTTTTATCTTAGAGCTTCCTTCTTAAAAGTTACTTTTTCGCATTCATATTGTTAAAGTTGCAGTTTTTCGCATTCATATATTTTTATATATGAATGCGAAAAAATGCAACTTTAATAAAGGAAGCTCTAAGATAAAAACTGAGGAAGTTTTCATTGATAAGAAGCAAGCTCTGTTCCAGTGGAGAGGTAATGCTAACGAGAAGAAACAGAGGAAAACGTGCAGTTATTTTGCATTTAACTAGTTTCTCCTTTTTTATAATATTTTATTGTCTTAGAGAGTTTATTTAGTCTTCAGTTGACAGTCGCTATTCGTGCGCGATAGACGTGTTTTCACAGAGCTCTTTATAGCTCTCGTTGTTCTAGTACCCCACGATCACTGCTACGAAACACAAGATGTCTTCGCATCGAAAAAACACTCTTGTTGTTGATTTCAGTGTTCTGCCGCATCGTATTTTAACGGATCAGGTGGAGGAGTTCCTCAAGGATTTCGTTAAGCTCGACATGACCGATGTAAGGAACATCCAGCTGCACAACCTTGACAACTGCCTGTACATCGAAATGCGGGACGCAGGCGTACCCCCACGCCTGGCAAAAAAGCATCATTTGCGACACTACCTTGAGTATCAGGGAATACTCTACTACATCCCGATGTACGTGGATGGTCCCACTATCACTGTTAGAATCCACGATTTACCACCGCAGATGGTATCGTATGGTAACACCATATCCGACTACATGCAGCAGTATGGCAAAGTCATCTCTATCCACAACGAGTTGTGGAGAAAGTATTTCGCGGGAATTCCGAACGGTGTGCGAGTTGTACGCATGAGGATGGAGAAGCCGGTGCCATCGCGAATAACAATAGACAAACAGCATACACTCGTCACCTATTCGAAAGACGACAAATCGAAACCAGTCCGCCACGAGAAAGGGGACAGTACAACAACACATCACACGGTGTCTTTGTGGAGTAACTTTATTACAAAAAAATAGGTAAGTCTTAAATTTCGAACTAAAAACAATTAGACTTTGCTCTTTCATTTGCGACCAAAATCAAAATGATCGGTCGGGGGGTCCAGAACATTTTTTTTTATTTTGTGTGAAGTATTCATGGATATGTGTTTTTTTACCGACACACATTGCGTTGAACATAGATACGGGACAAACTGCAAGATCAAACCATTTGAACACCTTGGCTTGGAAGGTAAAGTTTTTCTTGCTCAAAAGAGCTGTTATAAGCATATATGACATATGATATACGCATAATTGCAAAACTGTCTCAAACGTCATTTTAGTTATTGTCCACGAAAAACCTTGAAAATCGTACTTAAATTGGTCATAATGATGTAAGAAGTTATTGGGAAATATTTTTAATAGGTGAAGATGCATCGATATCAAACCTCGAATTTTCAAGAGCTTGTTTGTAGATTTGTATCTTGAGAACCTGACAACCTTTTGCGTTGAACATTTTATTGATTAGTCGCCACCAGCGAGTGACCTGTGAGTTACCGGTTGTCTGCTTCTCTAGATTTGTGCTTTTGAAAATTCGAAGTTTGGCTTCTATGTATATTCACCCTTAAAACCATTGATAACCGAGCGTGTAGCTCGTTGTTATTAAGCAGATAAACAGACCAAAATAAAAACTGTCACCGCTGGGAGACAGAGGAGGATCTTCTCTTCGTCGTAGCATTGTGAAATAAAGTGTAAATCCATTCGTTTGCTCAGTAATAACAAGCTATGGCTTTTAGGACGAGATCATAAATTATGCGAGATTTTTCTTTTTACTCGTAAGATACAAAAGTGCCATATCCGCCTTTCAAACAACACAATTTCAGTTATTAGAATTAACTAGTAGAGGGCTTCGCATGTGATAAACCTTGTTATAAGGCATGTAATATACTTGCCCCATGGTGCTTAAAAATACGCTTATTTGGATGGTATTTGAGAAGTTTCAAATCTTATATTTTTTATGTTATTTTCTTAATGGCACAGTGCTTATGAAAAGATCAGAAACTAACATCATGAGGCTAAAATGAGTTTGGGATTTTTGTACTTGTTTGCAGTACTATAACCCCATATTAACCCCTCTACCGGCAGCTTCATTTTTTCAAAATATTCAAATCGCGATAACTTTTTTTTTCTCAATATTTTTGAAAGAAATTTCCACAACTTCTCAAAAAAACTCTCTTATTTTCAGAATCTGTATCGGTTTTGAGCATTGGTCATCTATATTCGGAGATATTCCAAAATTCCTTGGGGGACCGACGCATAGCCATAACTCTCGTAATTATCTCTGGCTACAGATTTTTTCTCATATTCGATTATTCGCTTTTCAAAACTAAACTTTGATGAAAGTCTATTGTGAAGAAATTAAACAAATCGGTGTAACTGTTTTTGAGCAATGAGCTTTTATGTTTGTGGTACCACTCTAGCCGTAACGAGATCTTGAAAACTTCTTAAAACATCATATTGAAATTTTATATGGGAAGTGTCGGTCCCCCAAGGAACACCGAAATATTTTTAAAACCAGTTGACCAATGGTCAATACCGACATAGATTCCAAAAGTAGAAAAGTTTTTTGAGAAGTTGTGACAAAATGGTGGAAAAATATTGAGAAACAAAAAAGTTATCGCGATTCAAATATATTTTTGTGCTGAAAAAATGAAGCTGCCGGTAGAGGGGTTAAGCTAAATAATAGCAAACAAACTCATGAATATCTCTTCTGCTATCTGTCGAATTGAATTTCTCTCTTCAGCAAATTTCTTTATTATGGTTTGAAGAACGAGCTTTTACAATGGGATAATAAGTTTGTACTTACATTACAGTACAAGCTTGTTTGGAACATACCTCAAAATTTCTTCATAGTAATTTCCATATAAACCTACATTGTCTTTGGGCCACCTTAAATCACCACCTAGAAAGCTGCGAATTTCACAGAACACTATTTTTATAGTAAGGATAGTAAGGAACATATGTGAGATTGAATTCTCAAATATTTTTTTTAATTTTGAACCGCCCTAATGTACATAAACACATAGATAGGAAAATTCAAACATATGTGCAAGTCTCTCGAAATCAAACAAAAAAAAATTACTCTGGACCCCCCGACCGATTATTTTGGTTTTAGCAGCAAATGAACGCGAGAAACCTGGACTTTATTGTGGAGAAGTTTCAGACTTGCCTATTTTTTGTAATAAACTTGTTCTACGAAACACACCGTGCATCAAGAACAAACGTCCAGCTCTACTGTTGCAGATGGAACGAACCATACGAACAATGACGACGAACACTCGCCAACACCGCATGACGACGACGACGACGCCGACGACAACGACGATAGTGAACGAGGCAGCGAACTGGAAACATCCACGAAACGGCGGCTGTCAGCTAGACCATCGAGCGAAGAGAAAGAAGGAATGCAAACACTCGGTGCGGTCGAAGATTCTTAACTGGACAGAAAACAGTCTCCTGATTTAGGCTGGAGAGTTACTAGATCGAGAAAGCTTAGGAAAATTATTAATTAAATTTGATTTGAATTCATGAATTAGGTGCTTAGAATAATTAATTAACGAATTTGTATAAATATCCGACACGAATGCACGGATTACGTGTAAAGTGTCGTTAATAAAAAAAAAATTGTCTTAAATTGCCAATTTACAATCATAATGGTTTTCAAACATGTAGGATGACTACAAACTTAAAATATACCCAGCTGTTGAAAACATAGTTGTAAAGATTTCTTTAGTTGAAAGGAAAAATATAATAATTGTTGGCCGCAATATTATTGTGTCTCTCTAATAAAAGGGTTTTGTGTTGTGAAGGAATATTTACGAAAACTACGGAAGTTCTATGAGAAGCTCAACACATCCCGCAAAGGCTTCGTGCCGCGAGCTGAAATGTGCCGGGAGCATCTTGACGGACGGACGCGAGGTGATCGAAAGGTGGAAGCAGCACTACGATGAACACCTGAATGGCGCAGAGAACACAGGCACAGAAGGTCAGGACAGCGAAGGCGATGGCTACGTCAGCACAGCGGACAGCGGAAACCAACCAGCTCCCACGATGGGGGAAGTTAAGGATGCCATTCAACAGCTCAAGAACGACAAGGCCGCTGGCAAGGATGGTATCGGAGCCGAACTCATCAAGATGGGCCCGGACAGGTTGGCCGCTTGTCTGCATCTGCTGATAGTCAGAATCTGGGAAACGGAACAGCTACCGGAGGAGTGGAAGCAAGGCGTTATATGCCCTATCTACAAAAAGGGCGACAAACTGGAGTGTGAAAATTATCGTGCAACCACCATCCTAAACGCCGCCTACAAAGTGCTATCCCAGATTCTCTTCCGTCGTCTATCACCTATAGCAAACGAGTTCGTGGGAAGTTATCAAGCAGGTTTCATCGACGGCCGCTCGACAACGGACAAGATCTTTTCCGTGCGGCAAATCCTCCAGAAATGCCGTGAGTACCAGGTCCCTACGCACCATTTGTTCATCGATTTCAAGGCGGCATACGATAGTATTGACCGCGTAGAGCTATGGAAAATCATGGACGAGAACAGCTTTCCCGGGAAGCTCACAAGATTGATTAGAGCAACGATGGACGGTGTGCAAAACTGCGTGAAGATCTCGGGTGAACACTCCAGTTCGTTCGAGTCTCGACGGGGACTACGACAGGGCGACGGACTTTCGTGCCTGTTGTTCAATATTGCGCTTGAAGGTGTTATGCGGAGAGCCGGACTTAACAGCCGAGGCACGATTTTCACGAGATCCGGACAATTTGTTTGCTTTGCGGACGACATGGATATTATTGGGAGAAAATTTGAAACGGTGGCAGATTTGTTCACCCGCCTGAAACGCGAAGCAACAAGAGTCGGGCTAATGGTGAATGCGTCGAAAACAAAGTACATGCTGGTTGGCGGAACTGAGCGCGACAGGGCCCGCCTAGGAAACAGTGTTACGATAGACGGGGATACCTTCGAGGTGGTGGACGAGTTCGTCTATCTCGGATCCTTGTTGACGGCTGACAACAATGTTAGTCGGGAAATACGAAGGCACATCATCAGCGGAAGTCGTGCCTACTATGGGCTCCAGAAGAAACTGCGGTCAAGAAAGATTCACCCCCGCACCAAATGCACGATGTACAAAACGCTCATAAGACCGGTAGTCCTCTATGGGCATGAGGCGTGGACTATGCTCGAGGAGGACTTGCAAGCTCTTGGGGTTTTCGAACGCCGAGTGTTAAGGACGATCTTCGGCGGCGTGCAGGAGAACGGCGTGTGGCGGCGAAGGATGAACCACGAGCTCGCTCAACTCTACGGCGAACCCTGTATCGTGAAGGTAGCTAAAGCTGGAAGGATACGCTGGGCAGGGCATGTTGCAAGAATGCCGGACAACAACCCTGTAAAGATGGTGTTTGCTACGAATCCGGTCGGAACAAGAAGGCGTGGGGCGCAGCGAGCTAGGTGGATTGACCAGGTGCACCAGGACCTGGAGAGCATGGGTCGCAGTCGAGGATGAAGAGAAGCGGCCATGAACCGAGTGAATTGGCGTAATATTGTTGGCGAGGCTTTATCAAGATAATTTATGTAAAGCCAAATAAGTAAGTAAGTACTGAAGAGATAAATGAACATTTACTTTGTCTTCTGGGTTAAAATTCTGTACAGAAATGTTAAGATTGACTGATGATCGATGAGTCATTATTACGCGTTGCAAGAAAAAAAAATTATTCTTGGAAAATCGGGATAGTTTGAATGGGAAATTTCCCACGAAAAAGATCATAGACAGCCTTGCTCGTTGCTAGGTGTGATTGAAGTGACATTGAGAATCAAATTCGGGAAATTACAGTAGAAGCATTAACCTAAGAATGCTAATGTCGCTACTGTTCGTGTTACCAACATCTAGTTTGTCACGCGCTGACAGCTTGAGAACCAGTCCTCAAATTGTCAAATAAATCTTAAAATCATCCACTACAACATGGCATCGAACAAACAATAAAAAGATATAGTTAAAGGTGATAGCCCAGATAGCCGTAGCGGTAAACGCGCAGCTATTCAGCATGACCATGCTGAGGGTCGTGGGTTCGAATCCCTCTGGTCGAGGATCTTTTCGTAAAGGAAATTTTCTCGATTCCCAGGGCATAGGGTATCTTCGTACCTGCCACACGATATACACATGCAAAAAAGGTCAATCGGCAAAGAAAACCCTCAGTTAATAACTGTGCAAGTGCTCATAAGAACACTAAGCTTAGAAGCAGGCTTTGTCCCAGTTGAGACGTAACGCCAGAAAGAAGAAGAAGAAAGGTGATAATAAACTAATTCAGTTTTGTGAGAACAGCGCCATTAGCGTTCTACTACTAATATTTCTATTGAAATTACTGAATATTAGACAAAATCATTATTGCGCCATGATACATGATCGACAACATAGTATTACATTTGTCATGTCCGTTCAACTACAGCAATTCCAGTCGGGGGTCGTATTTCTGCTTGATTAATGTATTTAGTTTCGACTATTGCCATATTGAACCATATTGAAAAGCATACAAGGAAACCCGTATAACACATGGTCGGCGTTAAGTTAGAGGGGACCAAGTACAAAACTTGGGAAAATTGGATTATTCTCTCATTCGATGCGAAATTACATTACCTCCGTTTCACTTTGACCAAATTTAATGAGTGCTGTAAACTACGAGAGATATGTAAAAAAATTACTTAGGGTGATCAATAAAAATCGATAAAAGTGTGCAATCAGAGAGGACCAAGTGCTTATTACCATAACAGCGAAAATGATCAGTGCACTGATGAATGCGAGGAAATGAAAAACATTTCAAGAGATTTGTCAGATTTTTCGACATCGAATGATTTTTCTACTTATCCATCGATAGAAATTCATAAATATTACTTAATTCGATGCATTTGATTTTGATTTTTGACCATTTACAATATTTGGATGGGTGGTCAGAAATTACAACAATTTCTGTACAGACAGAGCGGACCAAGTGTTGAAAAGCACTAAACTCCATGGTGTATGTATGAAATGTGATAGAACCCGCTTATTGGACCAGTATATTTTGGTCGGTATTCAAGATTTTCACTTGGTCCACTCTGACTGAACACAAATTTCTGGTCTTTAATGCAATGCTTAATTTTCAATCTATCGTAATGTCACTGATTTCGGTATTGACGATATGGATTATTGAAGAAATTACGATACTGGTGCCGAAGGGTCTTGATAATCTGCTTATCTTAAAAATATGCACCCAAAAGCATTATATGATTATTATTTTCCTAGAAATTGTTCAGTCAGAGTGAATCAACTTACTGAACGATGATGTTTTCATAATTGTCACTTCACATTATATTGTTTGAAAATAACACAAAGGTGTGTAGAAATATTGAACCAAAATTTAAAAGAGTTCAAAAATTACAGACTTTAAGACTTTAAACCCATTTTTCTCAAAATATGAAAAATGTCACTTGGTCCACTCTGACTTAACGCCGACCACATGGAATCTGTACCAATGAATTCATACAGTAACATTGTGAGCTATTTGATTCCGTGTTTTAGGTCCATCGCCCATTGATTGGAGAGCATAGTGTATGATGCAAATTTCTAAATATTTGAGTCCCACATAAAAGATCATATCATTTAGCAGCATTGAACATTTTAAAGCTGCCGTAGGAAGCCTTCTTCAGTGACAAAGTTAAGACGAAGTAGGACGTCATTGAAATTTGTATGCGTCGTTGATGATTGTTGCTAATTCATCTCACGGTTTCGAATCAAAGAAAATCAGTTGGTTTTGCACTGACACAGCTGAAAAATTTGAACATACTTTATGCATGTTAGCGCGTACAGTGATACTTTTTCAAGTCAATATAAACTATCAAGACTGAGTTTTATCACTTTGAAAGAATGCTGAAAAATAATCATTGTTGCCAAAACGAATGACGGGCTACTTAGCCTTAACCTAAGTTGTGACTTTGATAACGTCTCATGTAGCGACAAGGTTGATGATCTTTTTTTTTCAATTAGCAGTCAATGCACACTGTGTGACTTTTGTTATGTGCGGAGATAGCCCACAGCATTATTTCCGCCAAGCAATCCAAATTTTTAAATTTACCCGCAATATATAATACCCATACTTATTTCCCAGAAATTCTGAAGAAAAAACTCGTTTAAATTTTGTTTTCAGTGAAAACCATCATGGAAGAATTTTACTAAAAGTTCCTGGATGCTGATGACTTTCTGGCGAATTTCAAATTACTACTTAAAAAATAAAAAAAAAATTTAAAGAAATTCATTGCGAACTTCGTGAAAAAATCTTACGTAGGAATACTGAAAGCAAAGATTTGAGAACCAGCTTTTTCGACAAATTCATCGTTCATCCTTCACGAGTGCATGTGCTCAAAGAAAATAGCAGTTTAGTTGGCGGATCCTTGTCAGAAAACTCTGAGGAATTCCATTAAAATAAATGTCGGCAGATTTTTGTCGAACCCGTTTAATTTTTTCTGACTAAAGCTTTGAATGATCTTTGGCAAAATCTTAATTTTAACTTGAAGAAATTTACCATGACGCAGATTTTGATACATTAGAAAGCTAGAGACAATATTTGAAAATTAAAAAATTATGTATATTATCTCCGTAACAAAAAAGTTTATTTTGAATTCATTTTCCGGTGGAAAACGAGGGAGAAGGTAAGACCCTCTTCCGACCCTCTGTCTACGCTCATAAAACTACCAAACCGCCCGACTTCCCGTTCCTCTTGCATCATTGTCGTCGTCCTCGTCATCAGTTTCCACTTCCAACAGTCTTCAGTGCCAGCATGGTTCCAACAACCTTTTGAGAGGCTGTTTGAAATCGCACCCTCTTCTAAATTGGACGGGTCCCCTATTCTGCGCTTAAAACCTGGGCTCGAGATGGACTTTGACCGCTCTGCTGGACCAACTATTGCAATCAAAACAATAATTATTCCTGCAAATGTTAGGTTCTACTCCGATGAGTCAGGTATTATCCGGGAAATCGAAAAACTACAAACCTCTATTGATGCCATCGCTGCGTAGCCCAGCATGGTGCCTTCATTTCCGGGCGACATCTTTGATAAGTGGTCTTTGGACGTTTTCAGCGTAATCATGCCCATATTGTCTTACGCTTTGTGCTGCCTCATGGTTGCCTTTCCGAGCAATGTGGACGCAAAAATCTCCTCCCCCGTAAGGACGGGTTGTGGTAACCCATTCGGGACATAAAAATGATTTATACGAATCTGCGTTTGGAACTCCCCTTCTGTTACTGGTGGTTGTCTGTGAGTGAATGTGTGTCCCCACTCTGCCGTCTCATGTGCCATCGTCGGTTGAAGGTTTTGGTAATCTGGGCGAAGATTTGGACGCTGAAGGCTGAAATTAAAATCCAGCTACGGCACCTGAGCTCGCCCAAAGTACGTGCTTGAATCTTCTGGTTGCGGCGGCATAGAAATCAGTGCGTTACAATACATTGCAATAGCGGTTGAATAGAAGAAAATGGATACTTCCATTGCGGCTTTCAAGGGTTGATTTTGAATGGCCGTAATAATGAGTTGCAGACATTTCAGTCATGCCGATCTCAAATCGGCCGTTTTTCGGCTCTTTGATGTTGATTACCGCAAGACCAAGCTGAGGGTCGTGGGTTCAAATCCCACCGGTCGAGGATCTTTTCGGGTTGGAAATTTTCTCGACTTCCCAGGGCATAGAGTATCTTCGTACCTGCCACACGATATACGCATGCAAAAATGGTCATTGGCATAGTAAGCTCTCAGTTAATAACTGTGGAAGTGCTCATAAGAACACTAAGCTGAGAAGCAGGCTCTGTCCCAGTGGGGACGTAACGCCAGAAAGAAGAAGATGTTGATTACCGTGCGGCAAGATCAAATAGCTATTGTGTGACTTTTTATATTTACCTACCGTGTGGTAATCGGCTACAGAAATCTCGCAGTTTTTCGTTATGAGAACCAGAATATTCTCAATTATGGTGAATGTGTTGGACACTGAAGGACACTGGTAGGAATAAAAAGTTATTAGCTTGATTTTCTTTTTATTAGAAAACAATACAGTCGACCATGGATTATCATTCTAGGATACAATCATGAAATCTTTAATGTTTCCACAAGATAGTCGTTCAAAAGTGTCACTGATGACTCCTCCGCTCACCAAATTTCTTAGAAAATGTACTTCTTCCACTCCTTCGGTAGCTTTTCTGTTTCCCAGATTGTGCCTATGAGCCGGTGCAGACAAATGGCCAGCCTCTACGGGCCCATCCTTATGAGTTCAGCTCCGATACCATCCTTACCCGGAGTTTTATTTTTTTTTTGTCGGTAGCGATAGGGGTAGTACTGGCACTTTTAATCTGCCCTAAGCTCCTTCCCAGCATTTGCTTTTATAAGCCTCTATTGCGTTCATCACACAGACGTTCCTAAGCAATGTTGCTCAAATGGTCACTGTGTACCCTAGCAGCAATCAGCCCTTACCGTAGTTTTGCAGTCTAGTAGTTCAGACTACTATCAAACTATGATAAGGCCTGAAATGCTACTAGAGTGGTTAAAGTGAAGAACGAAATAGTTTTATTAAAAGGTCCCCATTCCCCATTTTATTTTACTATTCACTTGTCACATAATTGCTTCACTTTTGCTGTCGACACTAGCACTTCTATATCTGATTATCATGTATGAACTTTCGTTATCACTTTCCACTATCACAGCTAAAAGTTTTTTTTTTTTCTTTGGATTGTCTTTTCGACTGGCTAAGACCACGAGTTGGTCCATCTCGCCCAGCTAAAAGTTTCACCAATATTACATCACGCCACTTTCATACCAATTGATTTTATTACCAATAATTGAAGGATGTTTATTTATTTTTTTACTATTTAATTTAACTACGAATTATCACAACGACCGTAACAAAAAAAAAAATTCTTCGATCACTTCTATTGCACTCGCTGTAATTATGAACACTGTCATTGTAAAAGTGTAAAGAACTAGGCAATAGTGTTTTTGTTCAAAGAGAAATAAGTGCATACTGTTATTATTATGTCTGTGGTATTGACGTAACCCTCACAATCACTTCAAATGCAATTTCAACAGTTTATCATCACTATGCAGTTCATTAAGTATCATTATCACTCTCACAATCACAGTCACATAACAAAAAGTTGGATCATGCGTTAGCTTCGAAACCTATCCACCATTACCGATTAGTACAAAGGATGCTACAATTCATCTAACAAACTGCAACTACAAGTAGTGGTGCATAAGTAACTACTGAGCCCTGGCGGTCCCTCCATTCGAAGAGTTCCTGATAATATGCAGAAACATATTAACAGATCCTCAGCCTGCAAGCAGCCGTTTCATGATAAATCATGATCCGTTAGAGGTGTGCCAAAGTATTGGGAAGGTGATATTTTATACAAACGGATATTATTTTACAGTGCACCTTCACTTTGGCACCGTCAATCCCCATGATCCAGGCCAGGGCTACCATCCTTACCCGGAGTTTTATTGTTCTTTTATTGTTTTGAGCTGGTGAGTGGAGTCCTTGACCTCTCTCGAAGTGGGAGCTGGTTGGTTTCCATCGTTCGCAGTACTGACGAAGGCATTTCCTCCGTTGTCTGCGCTCTTTGCGCCATTCAGGTGTTCATCGAGGTATTGTTTCCACCTTTCACCTCACGCTCGTCCATCAAGATGATCCCATCCTTATCCCTGTACATCTCGGCTGGCGACACGAATTCATTGCGAAATGAATAAAATTTCTTATAGAACTTCCGCGTATCTTGAGACCGGCTCTATTCTCGAGACAGGTCTGCCATTGCCGTTTCCGCTAATAAATTCCACGATCTGACGGGGCTGTTGCTGTCTCATGACCACCCGCGCTGCATTTTTTTCTCCAGATTCTGCCCACGTTTCCCATTCCCATAGAACACTCGCCTCTCACGCCGAGAACCTGGGATCCTTCGGAAGGGAAGTACAGTTGTTGGTCTTGAGCCTGATCTCGTTAATAAAGATAAAGAAGAAAAAAAGAGTAAATCCACCATGTTTTCCAAAGATTCCCTTAAATATTACTCCAGGCATTTCTTCAAAGATTTGGTTGTAAAGGAAGTGGTTTTTTACGCATTATCCAGCAAATTTTTCCATACAATTCAGAAATTACTCATTGGGGAGTTGTTTGAATTTCCTCTTGTTTTCATTCACAGTTTCTTCAAGATTGCAAAATCCCATGAATCCCTGAAAAAAAAATCCGGGGGATATTTCTAAACTAAATTCAAAAAATATCACTGATTCTAGTAAAATAGATGATAATTTCCGACAAGAGAGAAGTGTTTTTAAGATATTAGGATTCTGAATTCTTGGATAAGTCTCCCAAAAAACTGATGAAGTTAATATTGGAGACTCATAATTTCCTGTAGGATTTTCTGAATAAAATCCCTGGAAAATAACGAGCGGAACTTTTGAAGGAAGAATTGCTGTACCATTTGGTGGTGATGAACCCTAAATAAACCTAAACAAAGGATCCATTGAGAATTTACTTCAAAACTTATCCAACAAATATTTGAAAGAACTCACAATTTTTGGAGAGATTTATGAGAAATCCCCAGTAGAATTTATGATTAAATTTTTTGGAAGAATTCCTGTTAGAATTTGTGAAATAATACTTGGCCTTATTTATGGCACAATTCTTGTGATAATTTGTATGTTCATTCCTGAAGGAGTGGTTCTAAAATGACACAAAGTAATACTGAAAAAAAATAAAGCTTTTCAAGGAATTCTTGTTTGGTTTCTCAAAAATATTATACCTATTTTTTCAACCCTAGAATAACCTATGTTTAATTATTCGGTAGAGTTACCGTAGGAATATTTCTCTAGTTATTAGATCTGAGATAATAATTATCGAAGATATCGGTAAAGCTGGAAGAAGCTTTCTAAGAAATCTTGCAAGAATTTCTGGGAGAATTAACGGAGTAATCCCATTGCTGGAACGATTTTCTATAGCGAATTGCAAATTTCTTTTGACATAGTTTCAGAAATCATTTGAAGATTTTCAAACTAAATTCCTGAGATAATCACTAGATGAATCTTTACAATAATATCTGGAGGGATTTCTGGACGAGTCTTTGAATATATTTCTGATCGAAGCTCTAAAACCCCTGAAGCTCTTCCGTGTTGAATCTATAAATCTTTGGGATAGTTGCGTAGTAATCTTTGGAGTGCGAACACTCATTTTAAAATACTTGGAGAACGACTTGGTTTAGAATATGGCTCATAATAAATATAAATGGATTCTACCCCATTACCCCGAATGCCATTTCCCCGAATCCCATCACCCCGAATTCCATTACCCCGAATGTACCATTACCCCGAATTCCATCACCCCGAATGCTACTTCCCCGAATTCACAATTATCTTGACATGATGATATTGATGACATTTTCCCATGATTTTGGAATTCGGGGTAATGTCATTCGGGGTGATGGGTCGTTAGGGGTTTTGGAATTCGAGGTAATGGCGTTCGGGTTAATGGCATTCGGGGTAATGGGATTTGGGGTAATGGGATTCGGGGTAATGGGGTAGAATCTCTACAGGGGCTCCTACATATTACGACTTCAATTTCCCTCCAAACCTGATTTTCCCATTCTGTCTTCATTGTGAAGGGGTAACCCATTTCGCATAAGGGCGTTGGCATAAAGCAGTTTCATAGAAGAACAGGTAGCATTTTGAAGAAGGCGTATAATTCTCATTATTCCAAAATTTGTTAAAAACTGAATTTCTATTGCTATGAGAAATATTTACAATGATTTCAGGACCTCTTTTTTTCAGGTGCGAGAAGTATCAACGGTAAGCCATGTTTACGAACCACTCTTAACGATTCTGCTACATTTTCATCATGAATGGTAAATTCCATCAAAGATTCCTTCATGAGATTCATGAGGAATTTCTCAGAGGATTTTCAATAAAATGCATAAAAAGATTGAAAGTTTGAACGTTATGCCAGAGAGAAGAAGAAGAACCAGGAACTATTCCAGAGATCTCTTGCCCAGTTCATTGACACATTACTTCAAGAAATTATTATCCTATGAAAACTTTAGAATCATCTCTACCCGGAATTTATTGAAACATACCTCCAGAAGTTCCATCCAAAATCCCAAGAATTTCTCGGAATTTTCCCTCAAGCGTTACGGCTCAAACGAAAAAAAAAATGAAATTTTTCATACAAAATGCGTTATGGAGGGGGGTGGGGAGGCGATCAAAAATTTCCAATTTTAGCGTTACGTAATAAATGGACGCTGTCTAAGCATCCAGGAGCACGTCAACGAATTCCAGGAGTCCGTTTTCACATAATCATTTATTTTTCAGGCTCAAGCGCCTTTAGGCATAACGGAGCCGTGTTCATTTGATATTTTTACAAAATCACATTTGCTTTTTAACGTTCTATGTTAGTTTTGGCGAACCGTAAAACTCGCGGTTTGGTCGAGGTTGGGGAATGCAAGAATTTTCGGGGAAGGATAGGATTTTGGGGATGCTCGTTGACGTTCAGCAGCGTCTTGTATTGTTTCGCGTTGTTGCTGCAGGTCATCCGTAGAGTGGACTTGATAACCGTATTCTAAGAAGACAAGGTGGACAGACGAAAACCAAAGGGAGCATGAGGTGAACACAACAACCAAGGTAGGAAATCAAACAAGGACATCAATTTGCTTCAAAAAATTTGTAAATTAGCATGATGAATTCGAAATCCAGCCTAACCAGAACATATCTAAAATCTTTCTTATCAAGTTTCCCTCTGGCCTTGAGGGATTCACAAAAATCGGATCTGACAATGCCGTATTCGGAACAGTGCCACACCACATAATTGATGTCTATGTATCCTTCACCACAACCGCAACGGTTACTATCTGAGAGCCCTATCTGATAGAGGTGCGATCCCAAAGAGTAGTGGTTGGACATCAGCCGACACATTACCTTGGTAAATCTCGACTAATGTTCAACCCTTTATACCCCGGGTCCTTGACACCTGAGGGAGAATGGAATGCAACCACCTACCCAAGTCACCATTGTACCATTTTTGTTACCAACTGAGCAGGGTTTGCGGACGAGCAATTGTGAAAAAATAATTGAGGGCGATTTGACGGTCATTAACGATCAACGCTCCGTCATCGTAGTCATCGTCATCATCAAAACTTCGAAAGCAGTTTTTCTGTTCAAAACTGAAAATTATGTTCACTGTGCTTCGTTTGGAGAATAGCATACAGTGAACACATTTTCCTGTAAATTTTCTAGATTTTGAACGAAAAAACTGCTTTTAAAAATTCCAAAATCAATGACGGATCCTGCCCCCTTAACATGGCCTTCCATAGCGCCCACTTTGGCGAGTGAGTCTGCTTTCTCATTGCCCGGTATCGAGCAATTTGAAGGGACCCATCTCAAGGTGATGGTGTGATTCTATAAAGCACTCAATGAAGATCGTATTTCGAAACGCAATACGAGGAGTGCTTCACAGGTCACATTGAACGTAAAGCCTCGATGGAGCTGAGGCTATCCGTAAAAATGAAATATGGATCAGAGAGAAAAGAGGCAATTCGCTCTAATGTATAGTGTAGAGCCGCTAATTCTGCGACGAAAACAGAGCATGAGTTTTGAAGTTTATGGGCGGCACTTATTATCACCAAATCCAGTGGAATCATTTGTTTTTGACCCATCAGTGTAAAACGTTCTGTCTCTGCTCACATGACCGACGGCGATACTGAATACGCTCCAGCTTCAGGATGTGTGTTTTCGCGGCGGATTGAAAACAAAAGCACCTGTGATTCGGAGTGTAGTTGATCAGTGGGGAAAAGTTGGTCATTCCCGTAGCCACATGTATAATCTTTCAAGACAGTTATAATTAGATATCAATTATCAAAATTTCTATAAAGTCACATTATCTGATAACTTATCTTGATTTTCTTTGTTTGGTTTTATATCGAAGAGAATTATAACATGGAAAACAGGTTTTTTTTAGAAATGTTTGATGAACTGTTGAAGGGTTCTTCTCTATAAAATCAACTATTGCCGAGGCTATGTCTAGGGCTATACAAAGACACCGGTCAAGAAACTGTTTCATACATTCCAGATATGTTATGTGAACCCAGTTTTGAATTCGAATTGACGACTAAAGTTCATTTTAGAGAAAAAAACGGTTCTTTTTGAGTGAGAGTTCTCATTTATTCATTTATAAAAGATATTTGCCTACCTATAGGCTTTTGATGTGGTTTATTCTGTAATTCACAACATTCAATTCTAAAATTAACCTATTTATCAACAAGTTATAAGATTTTTTAGCCTTGATTCAGATTCAATGACAATGAGTAAGAAGCATTTCTCTTTTTTTTTTGAAACCTAAAATAATTGATCCACTTCACCCTGAAATCAAAATCTCTACTTTTTGATTTAAAAAAATGTTTTTGTTATGGACCAATGTATGAGTTCACTAAAACATTGCGGGCCTTGTGACCGTGTGGTTAGTTAGGCATTTAAGCGTCTCGTGTCATGAGGTGTGAGTTCGATTCCCGGCTGTGCCACTGGAGCATGCTTGTCCGTTGTCTAGTGTTAAGTTACAGTCTGTGTAGCTAAATGGCTGAAGACGATGTCTGTGCCTCTTAATTTGACAATTGAGCGGTGCCTAATTCACTCGTTACCATGGTCACGTAAATAACATGGCATCGCTCAGACGTCAATCAGGAGCGGTTTTTTAAACCAGGGATTAATTTGCTAGACTCATTTGTTTAGCAAAAACCTTAGACGAGACTCGCGGAGACGGTCTTCTTTTTCTGCGATTGCTGAGATTTTTGCCATTCAAGCTTTCACATGACCATCTCAGCAAAAAACTATTGCGTTTGCATCACACCGAAGCATAAACGGCATTTTGAGTGTAATTCCATGCCAGCAAACGTAGCAGACATTATAATTAACTAATCTTGTGTTTATATTTATCAGCATCTTTGGAAAACTACTCCGCTGACTGACGTTTTAAGTACTATGTAGTTTACTTTGAATGCAATACTTTTCACTTTTTCAGCCATAGAAACGACGGGCTGCATTTGCGTTTCGTGAATCTGGGCTGCATATGACGTTGATATTTTTCCTCTTCGCGAGTCTCTCTCAGATAAAAACTATATGGAGCCGATATAATTTGTAACAAAAAGTCACAAATATATCTGTAGACTCATTCATATTTATAAAAGAGCTTTACTAGCACATTTTTTCCACTGGTGAGAGCCTGATCCGGAACTAGAACTGGAATGGGAAGCCGCAGATTGAATTCGTTGCTGGTTGACCTGTGGATTTCAAATCAACTCTTGGATTGTTTTCGCCGCCAGTTTCACTTTTTCCGCCGTTCACTTGAAACACCTCCTATCCTATACTGCAGGTTCCTGTTCCGCATCTGAAGTCTGATCGATAAGTTCCTCTTCCAAAACTTTGATAATATCGTTATCTGATGCATACAAAGGCATCTGCTGCTCAACTGGCACAGTCACATGTCTTACCACAACACCAGCATAAGAGTAATCCTTCAATTTTTCCTGACGTTCCGTTCTCTGATTGCTCTTTTGAGTTTCACACTGAGGACAAGAATTCTTCCGGTGACCGTGTGCTTGGCACAAAAAACAAGTGTCCTTTAGCTCCTCATAAACACTCGCAGCGATTCCTCCATTGTCTCATGTGAAACAAACTTCTCAAACAGCGACCGGTCATGCGCTGTTTTATACGCTGTTTCCATCAGCAACAGATCCGTATCCAACTGTCTTGGACTATCCATTGGGAAGCGAAATTGCACCGTATTAACATACATCTCACTTGCATTCATTGTGAATGGTATGTTCGAGAAAGTTGCACTACGATCAGTACAAGTTTTAAAAATATTTGGATGATGAACATGCATCCTACTAGATAAAATAAAAAAACGGTCAAAAGTGATCAACTTCACCCCATTTTACGATACCGTATTCGAGGACCGACTTAATCGTTGTTCGATACAGCTTATCAGAACTTCCGGGTGGGCTCCCCGCCATATCCCAGTGAGTGTACGAATGAAATTGATTCGTTACTGGCATTTATAATACAAATATTTGATGTGCCTTTTCCAGGTGCACTTAGAGTCGAACCAGACCCTTAGTCTAGGGCCCTAGATACATGTGAAATACCCTTAGCAAGGTCCTTACCCATGAGTTGAAGCTCTACCTTTGCAGAATCACTCTTCTTAGAAAAGACAACGAACTCAGTTTTCTCCAGAGAGAATTCGATACCCAGTGTTCTTCCTCATTCTTCGCACTGGTGCTATTTAAGTCGTCGGATATGCAATAAATTCACACGCGACACACTTTACCTGCTAAATGAACTCGGTAGTTCACAACTGTACAATTTACAACACGGGACTTTAATGAGAGACAACGGACTGTGCGTGATGCTGATTTATTTTCGACTGGCTCGATGTAGAGAATGGCTCTGATCGCTGATCGAGTGCAAAGTTGTTGACCATCATTTCGCTACCTGCTGTCGGCCCTACTGGTGATCGTTGAGCGATTAGTACTGTAGGTACACCAGACAGAAGAGTGCAACTATTAGTCAGAGAGCAATTTTTCACGAGACAATTATCAATGTCCCTGACATAGCAATTGCAAAGAAGAGGACTTAAAGATAATCCCTGGGGGAGACCCATGTAACTTATTCGTGAAGTTGTTGAGGTACCGTGAAAAAAGCTCATACGTTTCTCAGACAAGAAATTGTACAAGTAGTTGTTTAATAATGATGAAAGCCCACAATTGTGGAGTTTGTCCAGAAATCCGTATTGGTGTTTGGGTAAAGGGTGTACCGTTTATAATCCGCACAATTTTTGAACCATTGGAGAGAATTTATGCAAATTTTGCGTGGACATAGTTCTTGTTGATCGGAAGCGAAGATCACGGTCCATACAAATTTTAAAAATTTTGTATGGACAAAAGGCCTCAGAGGGGAGGAGTTGGTTCTGGAAATTGAAAAAAAAATGACCACGAGGTTTATGGACAGCCCAAAGCAACAATTATGTCGTTTTCGTTTTAACGGTCTAGTGCTACACCGAAACTACATTTTTACACACTGATGATATGAGTGTAGCAATCTATATTGCAATTTTAGGGAAAACTTTCCGTTTTACGGTGCAACGAAAAGCTACCGCAGCTGTCACATCACTGATTTGCACTGGTGAATCATCAGTAGGCTTCAATGATACCTTAGATACCGTCTTGATGATCGTTGTTTGTTGCTATTTTTCAGAGCGTTTTCTCTTTCAAGCATACTATGATTGAATTGTTTGCTTCAATGATGGAATGATTTCGAAACCTGCGGTAGAACTCTGACAGCTGCGGTAGAACTCTGCGGCTACCGCAAACCGGAAAATTTTCTTAACAACCGTAATACCATGTTTGTTTACAAACAATCGAATTAGTGTCTACATGAGACCTACTGGGCTGTTGGGATATCCGGTTTAGTGTACACGTTAAAATAAACACGAATTTATACTGGACATCAATGCAGAAGAAGCCCCAAGGATCATGGCGGCGGGCGCAACGTTAATCGAAATAGACAAAATCGAGCAAAATTCGGCCTGGCCATAGGTCAAGGCAATATTGGCCAGTTGTCTATTATGAGAATCTTTCACGTCGGCCGCCAGGGGGGGCCTAGGGTTAATATTATGTTAACCGGACGCGATTTGGAAATTTCTAGAAGTTGCTATACATCCACTTTCAGAGCATGTTTCTCATATACGTCCAAAATCTTAATCATGACTGTACGTACATGCACGTTCTTTGTACTGAATTTTCCAACATTAGAAAACATTGGTTCTTTCGAGTTCGAACCAATGTATAGCATAATTTCTTAATAAGGTTCAAGCCAGAAACTCCAACAAGAAACTTTGTTTCTGTTCTCCGTACAACCGGTCGGTTATCCTGCTCCTGGTCGTCATCGTCGTCGTCGACCATGGGACGGATGGAAGCAGAACTAAAATAAACAAGCACAGCACTTGCTCGGTTCGGTATGGACTGTGGTCGACGCTGGTACGACCACATTGCACAACCAAAGACGGATGGACGAACGGTTCGTCTTGGTATGAAGGTACACCCATCGCAAGGCACAGTATGGCACACTCCAGAGTGGTGCAAAGGTTCCGAACAGCAGCGTTCACACAACCGCCCCAAACCACTTCTGTGTCGGACCACACCACAGTGGTTCGATGTGGAACAGTTCTGGAAAAGTTCGCATCACGAAGCAGCTCACGAGTGTATACCAACGCATAACAAACATCACAGACTCGGGATCTGGCTAGGTGTGAGTAAGCCCGCATCCGTCTGCTCGGGAGAACATGCCAAAAGAAGTAGCAACAAGCTCGCGAGCGTTTACTCGCGAGTAACCGAGCAAGGTGTGATTTATTATGGTTTTGACAGATAAATTAATTGTATAACCATCATATCGACAGTAAACTACTAGTTTGTAGTCGAAAGCCCTTGAAAACCATAAATCTCGGAGGGTAAGCAGCTTTTTTCCCAAAAGCACAATATGACTCTGAGCAGCTCCGAACACGTTCGCGAATCACTTTTAGCTTCAGTTACTCGGGAGTCGACAGATGCGAGTAAGCCAGCGCTCTGACGCTCGGGAGCGTTTGGTTTTGTTTTTGTTCCAGTTCAGATGAAGGGTTCGCCACTTTCCATCACTGCAATTATATTCATTACTTGCACGAACTTTTGGCCGATAATTGTTCCACAATGTGGAACAATTATCGGCCAAAAGTTCGTGCAAGTAATGAATATAATTGTTCTTCTTCTTCTAGGCATTAACGTCTCCACTGGGACAGAGCCGGCTACTCAGCGTAGTGTTCAATGAGCACTTCTCCAATTATTACCTGAGAGCTTTCTTTGCCAATCAGCATTTTCGCATTCGTATATCGTGTGGCAGTTACGATGATACTCGATGACTAGGGAAGTCGAAGAAATTTCCATTACGAAAAGATCTTGAATCGACCGGGAATCAAACACAGACACCTTCAGCATGGCTTTGCTTTGTAGACACGGACTCTAACCACTCGGCTAAGGAAGGCCCCCAATATTATTATATTTTTGCCTAGTTCATGTATTTGTCATACTGTTTTCCATGCTCAATCATTATGTATTTTCATTTTCAAATATTTCCTTATTTGATCTGATTATTTTCGTATAATTACTATCATTCGCCACTGTGGAAACAATTAAATAAAAGCAAATTAACACGAATTCTAATTCTAAGATATTACTAAGCTTTTTTTAAGTCCCTAAAGGAAGTCGGAAAAATATAATTGTTAAAAAAAAACTATTTTAAACTGTGAGGTTTTGTCCACTTACGAACCACTGCGCACTACCAGAGTCTTGAACCGAGCGAACAAGAAACGAAGTTCCGTTTTCGTCCCTTGGCTGGCGTGTGTGCAGGCGGGCAGTGGTCTGGCCAAAAGTTTTGCTTATTCTTCTGGTGCTGCTACGTCTTGGTTGTTTTGTTCGCCGGACGGACGCTCCTGGTTCGGGAAGCAAAAGGGTGCATTAGGATGGTCCATAATGATCAAGCTAAACAAATCCTAAATCACAATTGGTTTGTATTTTGAACAAACCTGTTCATTTGAACTCTACGAATCTACCATGTAAATTTGAGCAAAATTCGTCAATTCTACTGGGGGCTCAACGATTTTGATGCTTGTATGAAGACATTCGACCAATTATATTAGAAAAATTGTTCCACTTGCACTTTCGGCCATTGAAATTTTTCCATTATTGATTTGAAGATCCCTCCCCCCCTTTAGAGTTGACGGATTTCGCTCAAATTTTGACAGTAGCTTCTGGGGGTCCAAGTGAACTAATTTAAGGGATGTTTTACGATTTAATTTTTCTCATATAAAAATAGACCACCTTAGGGTGCATCTGTAGTGGGCCACTCGGTGTATTTGCCAATTCTCGACTGGGCGTCCGTCTCCGCCCCGGGCTTAGGGGAGGGGGAGAGAGCGAAGGCCGAGGACGTATTAGAAAGTTAGCACAAAAATGGAAAACTGAAACTATACATTTTCTTAGCACGACTGTCGAGTGCAAGGCATGGTCCACCAGGGAAATTTGTGTTCGTTTTGGGGAATGGCAAAGTTTCTGAAATGAACGTCCGGAAGTGGGAGCGGAGTGGGTGTAAGTATGTGTGGTTTGTGCGAAAAACCAAGATGAAAAGTTTTCTCGTTGGATAGTTTGGTTTTCCTTTAGCTAAATGAACTCATGTCGTTCGGCGAGTCATTGGTGCCGTGCTGGAGTAATACAAGATGGCCAGTTGGGATGGACCCACTGAAAGAATATATAGTTACATTAGGATGTATGCAAGGATGTATTTTAGGTTGCACGTGCAAGTTGTTTCAATATTATTTGAATAAAACAAACTATTATTAATCAACAATAGAATTATGAAGCGGTAAAGTTTTCAAATGTTTAGAAAACAACGTGGATGTTTAGGTCTTGTAGTTTAAAATTCTTTCATTGATCTTCGTATCAGGATTTGTTGAGAAATTAAAGTTTGTTGTAAATATAAAAATAAAACGTTTGCGCTCCACAACATATATTCGATTCAAGATCAATTTCTGAGTGTCTTTCTACAATATGAGATCATCTGGGTAAAAACTGAGACCGCACGAGCCCTTCAAAGTTTATATAGGAATTACTATGAGAAAAAGGAGCAATTAATTCAATCGAACATATTCTTTTGCCATGTGCTCTTGAGGGTTAGTTTTGTGCTGATATTATTCGATGCATTTACCAGCTTCATCTTTGCTGAAGACCGGCTTTAAATCGTACGCATCGGTGATTAATTATTAGAGTGGTTCAAAAAATCGTTTTTGCTCCACACCACTCATTCGATTCTAAATCAAATTATAAGTGTCCTCTCAAAATTTGAGCTCATTTGGATGAAAACTGAGACTGCACAAACCCTTTAAAGTTTATATGGTAATTAGTATGGGAAAAGCAACCAATTCATCCAATCGGTCATAGTATTTGCACGTGTGCTCTTGCGGATTAGAAATATGTTGATACTGTGAGATACAATAATCAGCTTCAAGCTTGCCGAAGACCGTTTTTAAATCGGACGCCCCAGTAATTAGTTATTGATTTTTGAATGAGTTGTAAAACTTTGGCTATGTTTATAGGGCTGATCTGCAGGCATCACTTGCTATATGCAGTAAAACATAGTAGCCTTGATTTGTGCGTGCTATCTTTCGCGCCAGGTGCAGCAATGTTGCCTGTTCAGAAGTTAAATGAGCACTGCTGAAGAATTTGTGACTGGATATAAATCAATAACTAATTACTGAGGCGTCCGATTTGAAAACGGTCTTCGGCAAAGTTGAAGCTGATTAATGAATCTCACAGTACCAACGTAGTTCTAATCCCCAAGGGCACTTGGGCAAACACTATGACCGATTGAATGAACTGGTTGCTTTTCTCATAGTAATTCCCATATAAACTTTGAAGGGCTTGTGCAGTCTCAGTTTTCATCCAAATGAGCTCAAATTTTGGGAGGACACTCAGAATTTGATTTAGAATCGAATGAGCGGTGTGGAGCAAAAACGATTTTTTGAACCACTCTATTAATTATATTTGTTTGTATTAATTGAAAATCTTTGGCTATGATAATTGAGCAGCTCTACAGGCATCACAAGATATGTGCAGTAAAACATAGTAGCAATTTTGAGGACAATTGTTCAAGTATCTGTACTCTTTTTCAATCCTTTATCAATGTCATTCCAAATATTACATTAAATTTTTATATCTAGATGTTCTGTGTTAGAAAACACATTCATCATAATAAGGTAAAACTTAATCATTTGTTAATATTTGATAAACAACATATTATATTTCATTTGCCGTAGCAGTTCAAAATTTTTACAGGTGAGTTAAATTCACTTGCTTCATAGAAAAACGCTGTAAATTAACTTTACCCAACTTAACCTAGATATATAGCGCATTTATCATGGCAATAGAAGATTGCAACGATTTATTTTACAACATACAACATGGCTGGGCTGAAAATTTGTTTGAAGATCAAAAGCTTGTTCATAAGACAATGTTTCGATTTTCTGTTAATAAGTGGATACAGACATTCGATATATTTGTTACATTTGGCTTGAATGCCCTCAATATGATTTTTGAAAGTTAATTTTTTATCTAACATGAGCCCTGGATACTTAACTTAATTTGACCAATTTATTGGAACCCCTCTCATCGTGACAACTTGTCTACTTCTTCTTCTTCTTCTTTCTGGTGTTGCGTCCCAACTGGGACAGAACCTGCTTCTCAGCTTAGTGTTCTTATGAGCACTTCCACAGTTATTAACTGAGAGCTTTCTTTGCCAATTGACCAATTTTGCATTTATATATCGTGTGGCAGGTACGATGATACTATATGTCCTGGGAGTCGAGAAAATTTCCAACCCGAAAAGATCTTCGACCGATGGGATTCGAACCCACGACCCTCAGCTTGGTCAGTGTGAATAGCTGCGCGTTTACCGCTACGGCTATCTGGGCCCCTAACTTGTCTACTTATAGGTTTCAAATAAAGAAGTTTTAGTTTATGTGGAAATATTATTAGTTGTGTTTTGGAAGCATTGGGAAGTATGAAAGTATGAAGAAAAATATCCAAACTTTCTTGCAATCCACTACAGATAAAATGCAGGCTTTGTCCTTTGGCAAAGAGGCCTGTTTCATCCGCAAACAAAGATTTTGGACATCACTGAAGTTACTCAGGAAAGTCAGATATTAATATATTGTATAATATTGGTCCCAAAATTCAGCCTTGAAGAACACCGCTGAGCTCTTACAGGAAGTTTTTCAGACTTGAAGTTCTGATAATTAGCCTGAAGTGTCCGTTTTGACAGATAACTTTGGACTAGGTTTCCAGCAATAAATTCTTTAATTCTTTCTTTGTTTTTGCTTCTATTTTTGAATGAATAAACTTGTTGCCTTATCACTAAACTATTTATTTCCAAGACAACTTATGCTGTTAATTCTTAAGAAAATCCAAAAAATATTTGGCTGGTTTTCAATAGATTTGTTCCAAATTTTTTTAAGCTTTTTTTTCGATATTTCATAAAGATGTTTAGTATAATCAAGTTTCTCTAGGAATATCAAAGGATGGCTCCCGAAGTTTGGCTACAAATGTCTTGGAAACTTGACTGAACTTAAAACCATCGTTCAGTGGTTTGGTTTACTCTGACTGAACAATTTCATGCAAAATATCAATCATTTAGTGCTAGCCTGTTCAAACTAGGTGCTTAACTCTATCAGATTATCAACATCCTTCGACATAAGTATCGTGAGTTCTTCAATAATCCACATCTTTTATTCCGAAATCAGTGGCATAACGAAAGCTTGGAAATTAAAGTTATGCAGGGTTAGGGCATTGAAGACCAGAAATATTCAAATATGCGTTCCGTCAAAGTGGACCAAGTAAAAATCATGAGTGCCGGCCAAAATATACTGGTCCAATGAGCGGGTTCTAAAATATTCCATACAGACACCATAGGACTACCAAGAACTTCTTTCAGACTCTGAAATCGACTGAAAAGCAATAATCAATCAGTTCATTGTTTTTTGACACTTTGTTCGCTCTGTCTGCACTGAAATTGTTGCAATTTCTGACCACCCATCCAAATATGGTAAGTAATCAAAAATCAAAATAAAGTGCGTCGAATTAAGTAATACTAATGAATTTCTATTGATGGATGAGAAGATGAAACATTCGATGTGAACATATTTGACATATTACTTGATATACCTTTCGTTTCCTCGCGTTAATCAGCGTGCTGATCATTCTCGCTGATATGGTAATAAGCATTTGGTCCACTATGACTGCATACTTTTATAGATTTTTAATGATCATCCAAAGTAAATTTGTTGCATATCTCTCGCAGCTCACAACATTCATAAAATCTTATTAAAGTTACATGGAGGTAGGGTAATTTCGCATCTACTCAAAGAATAATCCAATCTTCCCAAATTTTGCACTTGGTCTACTCTGACGCCAACTAAATTTCCTTCGTAGATTCAGTAAAATCTCACATTTCGAATTTTACTATAAGACATTTTAAGCAATGTTCTTTAAAAATACCATCAATATTTTCAAGTTAATTTTCTACAGTTCCTACTACAACAATAAAAATAGTCCCTCAAAACATTTGTTTCGAATGCAAAACTTTTTCTGAGATGCTAGAAACAAATATCTTAATAAATCCCAATTTCATTATTTTTAATGGCAATGATTATACATTACAAAAGACTAAGCAAAAAGAACTAGTATGTTTGTAGTAAACCACTTCCATCCTACCTGACAGATTGATCGTAAGGATTTTTTTTTCAAAATGTTGCAGAAACAACAGGAATTAAGTATGTTTTCCAAAGTCATTGTAAGCTAAAATTATCTATCAAATTTCTTCAGAAGTTCTTTCACTTTTTTACATTTGTAACTCTAGAGATCTGATATAAATTGGATATGGGTACGCAGTCATTTATAATGTGATTTGTTAAGAAATACCAAAAACAATAATTGAGGTATTAATGGAGAAAAAAACTAGAACCCAAATGAAAGCCTGATTAAATTTTTGGAGAATTTTTATGAAAATTTCTAAAAGAAATTGCAAAATCCTTCAGTAAAGCTTTTGATTTTTTAAATGCTGTTTAGAGGAAAAAATCTCTGGAAAATACTTGGATGAATCTCCGGTGAATTGTTCAGAAGACAAGACCTACAGACCACGCGGACCCCTTTCATAACCCATATCCATCCATCTCATGTTAACTACACACACGGGAAGAGCGAGTGCGATTTATTTAGTGTTGAAACTGTTTGCCTATCGTACCTACATCGCTTTCAAAACAACTGTATTGTGGAAGAGTAAAGATGTGGGAAGGCTATCAACGTGTCGTTCTCACTCAAGTGACGACATGACTACTACAGAGAGGCAGTAACACTCTAATATAAATTGACGCTTATATTGAGCTGTTCGGTAATCCAATCCGCATGGTTATTAAATTAATTAACTCATTACGCGTGGAATAGATGGACAAATTATGGGTGAAATTATGAAAAAAATCCACGTGCTCGGCTGGGATTTGAACCCAGGACTCTTGTATGCTAGACGAGCGCTTTACCAACTAAGCTATGAGATGGATGGATATGGGTTATGAAAGGCGTCTGGGTGGTAGGTCATTTGGCATAAAGTCGTTTGGAATAAAGCCGTTTGGCATAAAGTCGTTTGGCATAATGGTCATTTGGCATAAAGTCGTTTGGCATAATGGTCGTTTGGCATAATATTCGTTTGGCATAATGAGTCTGAAACCAAGAATGTCTCAATTTTTCGTTTTTAAGTTTCTATTGAATCATTCTGATGACATCAGGCTTGTTATGGAGTCAATTGATTCAAAATGACACTTTATTCAACAATCATTCGCTCTTGAATAAATTTAAGCATATTAGGAAATTATTGCCAATAGTATTTTATTATTTATCCTGAAATTACCCTTCTTTCAAATACTAATTCCTCTTTTGAGTTTCGCTATTGGAACAAATTTTCGAAATGAAGATTTTTATATATTTAGCACAAATTTACCCTTTTTTTAATTGTTCTATTTTTTTTCTAAATATGATGTAACCATAATTATATGTATGAAAACTGTTGATTTAAAATGTCAATAAATTTCTCCTTCTTTTATGCATAGGCTGTTCTTTGGAGCTATATTTTTAAGTATTTTTTTTGTTCCCAACTGACAAAAGGGTGGCAATCGATAACATTGATCTGCTTAAATTATCAGCGAAAAGAGAAATCGATTACTGTAGTTACTTCGATGGGTTGTGCTATTTTTCCCCGAATGTCGTTTCCCTGAGCGCCAGTTCTCCGAATATCTCGTTTCTCCGACTAGCCCACTTCCCCGAAAAGTTTTTAGACCTCATAATTGTCGTAACTTTATACATTTCATGGTGGTTAACGAACTGACCATCTAATATGCACCCTTCTTTATTTAAATGGCAGTTCTTTTGAGTTTTACCGTCCTCAGCATTTTTGCAAACATGTGTATAGTCGAGAATGACAGAATACTTCCTTATTTTGACTGTTTATCGTTCTTTCTCGTCACCACTTTTCAGGGAAACCAGTCATTCGGGAAAATGGCATTCTGGGAAAAGTAGCACAATCACTTCGATGATTCTGTCTTTTCGTTTTATTTTGCCGCAATAAATTTTGGCGTCCATTCTTCTATTGGTTCAATTATAAATGTTGCCTTCTTTTAAAAATAAGTTGTTCTTTATATTTATACTGTTTAAATTTATTATTTAGTAAAGCTAAATGTTAACCATTTTTATATTTTGCTGTTTTATCAATTCTTGCCAGATGTGTTGTTAGAAAGATAATTACTTTAGAACCTGCCAATATTCAACATATACTTTTTTTGGGACAAACGCGTAATCTCCTTCCGAGATATGCTGGAATAAATATCATTTTAATCACAAATTTTCCCTTATCTCGATAATAAACGATGTTGTACATTAACACTTCCAAAATTAGAATTTATGTTGAACCGTTGAAAAGTTTTGCCACTAATATTTTCTTTTAAAGATGTGTTGTTTATTTGAGCTATGCTGTGAAATTTTTTTTTCGTTAGAGCCTTAAACATTTTAACCGAAAAATAATCTGCTCTCGTATATAGGCTATTTTTGCATTAAGTCGCATTGATAGATCTTTGGATTAGAGCTTTTGATATTTTGCAAAAAAATCCATTCTTTTATCAAGTTATTTTCATCGAGTGTTACGTCCAAACTGGAACAGAGCTTAATCTGCAGCGAAATATTCTATGAGCGTTCCTTTGATGAATAACTGCGAACTTTCTTTACCAATTTACTTTTTTTACCTATTTATATCGCAACAAGCTCAAAGATACTCTTTGTTTTGAGATGTAAAGACACGTCACGAGTTTTATTTAGTAATGCTTTCTAATGTCACAACAATTTTTGAAATTCTTAGCTTGGAAAATCTCTGAACGAACACCGCGCGTGTTTAGAACCTACCATTTTTTTTGCTATGGGTTCAATGGCGTTCATCTCGGTAAAAAGCTTAAAAACACCGATATTTATTTTAAGTCAAACATTATGCCAAACGGCCATTATGCCAAATGACCATTATGCCAAACGGCCATTATGCCAAACGGCTTTATGCCAAACGGCTTTATGCCAAACGACCTTATGCCAAACGACTTTATGCCAAACGGGGTACAATCGGCGTCTGCGTGGTCTGTAGGGATTTGAATTCTAAACTTGTAACCAACTCAGTTATTGGGTCACCAAGTGGCTCGGTAGCTTAGTTGGTAAAGCGCTCGTCTAGCATACAAGAGTCCTGGGTTCAATTCCCAGCCGAGCACGTGGATTTTTTTCATAGTTTCACCCATAATTTGTCCATCTTTACCACGCGCAATGGGTTAATTAATTTAATAACCATGCGGATTGGATTACCGAACAGCTCAATATAAGCGTCAATTTAGACTCACACTTAAAAATTTTAGCCAAAAAATGAGTAAATTATATAGATTTTACCCTTATTAATTTTTACCCAAAGCGTTATTGCTAACAAAATATGTTATAATTTTGATATGCTGTTGTGCTAAATTTTAGTTATTTTAACAACATCCTGCATCTAATTTACAACAACCGGTGTTACAAGAAAGATCGAAATAACTCATCAACTTATAATTTTGATAGCTTCAGCTAGTGGGGTAGTCACTAATATTTACATATGGAACAGCTTTTTTAACGTTCAACGCTCCGTCATCGTAATCATCGTCATCATAGAAACAGACTGTCGTATTTCTCATGTATACCTAAATGAGCTAGTGTGCCATGCGATATTTTATATCGCAGCTCACAGATTGTGTGAGACACGAGATGCAGATACGTACAAAATATATCTTAGTGAGCGAGTCTTATGAGACATCTCGTGAGGCTCGTCACATGCGCTTACTAGGAGTACTTTTCTGCAGTTATGTTTGCCTAGTACAATAATCCCACGGAAGCATACGGCTTCGGTTTATGCCTATGCTTCTTCGGTGGGCAGCAGAAGTTTTTAAATTAAATTCAAATGCTAGAATCTCGACCACGTTGAACCACGTCAGTCCTTTCAAACTGCCTACAGGCAGTTCAATCCATAATTTGATCCGTTTTCATTGCTTTTGAAACCTTCGCCTGCGAGTCTGAAATGCACTGTCACATTGAGATTTTCTCATGAGACGGCGCATGAGCCAGTGCAGATGTGATCGTTTGAGCTAGTACATTGCTACATGAGATCCAAACAAATGTGTCTCACCATAGCACGTGCTCAAGCGCGCGGTTATTTTTGTGCGCTCATGGCAAGCTGATCTCAAGCTCTTGATGTGAAGCGCGTATACATGATGTCTGCATAGAAACTTCAAAAGCAGTTTTCTGTTCAAAACAAAAATATATTTTATGAAAATGTGTTCACTGTGTTTCGGCTGTAGAATAGAATACAGTGAACACATTTTCCTGTAAATTTTGTTAATTTTGAACGAAAAAACTGCTTTTGAAAATTCAGAAAACAATGACGGATCCTGCCCCCTTAAAGGAATATATCCTGAAGGCATTCATTAGAATGAATCCTGCTATATTTCTAATCAGAAATTTTCCCTTACTTGTATCTTCTTGTATTACAGACAGGTATCTTATGGATTTGCTCATTACTTTTCTGCCATCATCATTTCTTCATTGTCTTGAATGAAAAAAATGTGGTTATATAATCGAAATTTAAATTAATGAGCCCACAAACCAACGAAAGTTTTTACTGTATTTCCCCTACAGCGCCGTTTCTCTTACATATACAAGTGAACTAACGTTTCCTTGCTATAGCGGAACGGTTGTCTATCAGGTTGGTCTTTATGCGGGTTCCATAGAACAATACTTGCAGCGACTATCTCACGATGATCTTCCATTACCATCGTTTACGAAACAAAATCCGTGAGAAGATCTTAAGAGGAAAATAACCATAATCATTTTACAAATTTTCAAAACGAGTTTTTTGGCTCAAAATCGAAGTAATGTTCATGAACTTCTATCATTGCATTGTCCTTGCTATTTGTAATGCGATGATAGATTTTCATGAGGATTTCTTTAAATTTGAATAAAAAAACTGGTTTTCAAGTTTTGATGACTGCTAACACAGCGTAACAAAAATTTAATTTTTGCGTGTCTCAAGGATCAAATGATGTGTCTCGAGTAGATTTAAGGTTGCTGAATCTGATGCCATTTTCAGAAATGTTCCAGCACGTCACAATTTTTAGCTATAGGTCTCCAAAGTTGTGTAAAACACTTGTTTTATTGATGTTAACATAAAATTTTAAGTATAATTTATCAAACTTTTTTGTGATCTTATTAACCAAGCATGCTATTTTGCACTTAAACTTTCATTTTGGATTAAATTTGATTGAAATTGCGCGATTAAATTTGGATTAAACCGATTTTTTCGACATGCCTGCTGTCTCCATACAAAATTTGTCGTTCCTCTTATATGAGAATATACAATACTTTATTAAACCATCAAAAAATAACTTTTCCGCATCGAAAGTATTATAAACTTTGCCGATAAGTATTGTTATACACATAAAGTTTGAATTCTGTGACAAATTAGGCAAATAAATTGCCTTACAAGCTGGCAAACTTGCATGCAAGTTGGCTGAAATAGTCAATTTTTGCATTAAACCATAGCCAATATCTCAAAAACTAGACGTGCTATGATATTTTTGAAAACGGCAATAGATTCAGCAACTCTGAATTGAGTAAATAGCGGTATTTTGATGCTTGAGACAAAAACGTGTTCCGCAGTGTAATGATTGGATGACGGATTCTTGAGCCTTAATGCTAGTAGCCTGACACCTAAAATAATGAGTAAAGGAAGTGGGTACCGACGCCCAATAAGAGACTTTACTAAATCCTATGTTGCATATTATAGCTATCCTTTTCATAATAAATTACCCTTATTTTCAAAATAGGCTGTTCTTCAGAACATTGCAATCTGTGAGTGTGTGTGTGCAATCTCACCAAAATTATAGGACAAATCCAAACAAAGCTTTGTGTGTAAAAATTATTTGCTGAAAAACAAGCTTCTTTTTTTTCTTCTAATATTTAAAAAATACATTGTTGAGCCAAGCTCGATGAATACTCATAATGAATCGTACAATTATCTCAACACTCTCTAACAAGTCTCAAAACGTTATGCATTCGGGGTGATGGAGTTCGGGGTAGTGGCATTCAGGGTAGTGTCATAGAGTCCCTACCTGCCTACCCGCTTCCCGCGCCATTGACTTCTGTAAAACAAAAATTAGCAAGGCCCGCTCCAGAAAGAAATCCTAGCTAAGCCAATGATTGTCAATATCAAGTTTTGTTTGCTAAGATTACTATCAAAGTATGTTTCATATGTATTCCAATCAGGTTAAACATAATTGCATTTGGTACTGATAGAATTGAGAATCGCTTCATGCGATATTTGAAATGTAACAGGGACATGATCAGAATCAAAATTAGCATGAGTAACCAGTAGGTTACAAAGGTGACTAGAGTCGGTTAAGACAATCGTAGAAGGGATTCCTGGCGAGGAAAAACGAATAAGGTTATCAGGGTATCGAATTGAGACATGTGCTGAAGAGGACTCATAAAATAAAATTCTGTTGTTGGAATTACTTTGCAAATTATTCTATGAGCGATGTTTTGCATGTTTTGCGAGTCGATTTACGCATGGCATTTTGAAGCAAATTGATTTGCTGCCCAGTGAAATGTCAAATAGGCAGCCATTAAAGTAAATTTATCAAGCTGTGATTCAACAAAAACACCTAAAGCTTCAAAAACTATGGATTCAAATGACGAAAAAAGTTGATGTTTTATATGTCTATGACTGATGATTACAACTTCCCCACATGCCCCTTCAAGTCGATCATTACGATAAACAAACAAGTTTGGATCCATGTTTTAAACAAGTTTCTGTAATGACTGCTATATGTATGTTATGGGGGCCTTCCTTAGCCGTGTGGTTAGAGTCCGCGGCTACAAAGCAAAGCCATGCTGAAGGTGTCTGGGTTCAATTCCCGGTCAATTCAATATCTTTTCGTAATGGAAATTTCTTTGACTTCTCTGGGCATAGAGTATCATCGTACCTGCCACACGATATACGAAAGCAACTTTGGCAAAGAAAGCTCTCAGTTAATAGCTGTGTAAGTGCTCATTGAACACTAAGTTGAGTAGCAGGCTCCGTTCAATTGAAGACTTTAATGCCAAAAAGAAATGAAAAATGTATGTTTTTAACTGTTAGAAAATTAAACAGCTTGTCCTCTTTATAATTCAAAGGACGAGCATTCTGATTTAAAGTATTTAAAAAAGTATTTGATTTCATTAGAGAAACGTAATTCGATAACAGTTTTATTAGTAACTTTTACACTAACTAGGACTGCAGCAGCTATTGTGATGGTTTTGATAATTGCATCTATTATTTGACTCAATTGTTCAGTTAAAAAATCAAAATCAGAGGATGACATTCTACTAGAAGTAGGTGCATTTTCTGATGATTTTCCGTTGGGATTTGCGGTTGATGAAGAGTCATAATAAAAGTCACCTGCGGCTGCATAAGCGAGGGTATTTCTATTTGATTTGACAGTTCTAACGGCTAACCGTATGGAGGAAGGGGAGGAACTGAAGATACCTGCTATAACATTCGCAAAGGAATTATTCCGGGAATTTCCCTTCAAATTGAAAAGGATTACCCGACGGAAGAAAATTTGTTTGTGAATGAGCATGATTATAATTTACCTGATTGGTATGCCTATTAAGCAAAAAATCGTTAACTGAAAAATGAGAATTGTTGCAGATTCTGCCTGGAGAATTCCGGCTACAAAAACTATGCCATTCATCTGCCTGGTACGAGCCTCAACGATTCGTTTGCGCGTAGGACAATGCCTTAGTCCCATGATCTCAATATCGGTACCAACGGCATTCTGAGGGGGGTTGTGGAAATTTCTTCCAGGTTTTTTGGAAATGTTCCCATGTCACACGGCCATTGAACTCATATCTTGCTTTTTTTATTGCTCTAATTGTTAAGATCACTTTTGTTAAAGTGAACTAAATAATATTCTTGAGAAAGCACTTTCCGAACAATGCCAGATTGGGTTCTCTTTTTCATAATGATTACTTGGACTGGGGAAAATCCAAGTAAATCATTGATTCCATTTTTGATCTCTTCGGGTGACTTATAGTCACTTAAGAGACCTTTCAAGACGACTTTGAACAAACGTTCAGTTTTGTCTTCATAATTAATCATTCTAAACACGGTTTGGACAATGATTTATTTTTCTTCGCAAATTTACGAATTTTGGTTTTTGATTTTTATTATATTTATTTTTGAACATCCCTATCGTTTTCAATTTTTTCTTGAAGCCTCTTTTGGTTACTGATTTTTGACAATAATAAAAATTTGAGTTTTTACTATGCTTTTGAAAATATGATTATTTTAATTTTTTCTGGAACATTTTTTATTTTCCGTGTAACTAACGGAAAAACAGATTTGAAATCATTTCAATACCATCAGGCTCTTCTTCTGTGATAGGTTGATCGTAGAAAAATATAAAAGGTACGATTTTTTATAATACACGTTAAATGAATCCCAGGCATTTGTAAGTTATATAAGAATACCATTTTTCAAACAATTTTCAATAATACAAAAAAGTTTCAAAAATCATTAAAAACTTTTCTTATATGCGTGGTTTGAGTCAAGGTTTAAGCCAAAAATAAAATCATTTTAATTTCCGAGCTACGAAAAAATACACAAAATTAAAAAGTGTACCCCGTCTAAAGGCGGGGTTGGGTATTAGAGGGTTAAAAAAATGTACTTCTTCTGTTCAAGATGTTTGAGAAGAAGTTCGCAATCTTTAAGAGTTTCCGGCAATACGCAACAAATTTCCTGTCTTTGCGATTTTAAAGGAAAACTTGATTCCCCTAATAAAGTTGAAGATCTGCTTCATAAATCCTCCAAATTAGGACAACTGGCCGCGGAATGCAGCATTCTTTGCTTCCTTACTTGAATTGACGAGCCTTGGCTAGGGGCTGCTTCGATTTGATGTTCAGAAAATTTGTCTACAAAATCAAACTGATTGCTCATTTCTATGCAAATATCAATATTAACCATTTCAACCTTGGAAGAAAGCGCGCATTCCGGAGAAACGTCCTTACATTTTTGTTATGTTCAGTGATAGTTTTAATAATCAATTTTTTGAAGAAGCTTGTGAATTCAGAGATCCACCCTTCCTTTGTTTCGTGGGTGCAACCATATTTAGTGAATAAACGAAATAAGACGTGACGTTTTCAGCATTGCTGTTAAAATATCAACATTTTAGAAAAAAAAAATGCTTATAGCGCTTGTTGGGGCCTTCCTTAGCCGAGTGGTTAGAGTCCGCGGCTACAAAGCAAAGTCATGCTGAAGGTGTCTGGGTTCGATTCCCTGTCGGTCCAGGATCTTTTTTAAATGGAAATTTCCTTGAATTTCTTGGGCATAGAGTATCATCGTACCTGCCACACGATATACGAATGAGTAAATGGGAAATTTGGCAAAGAAAGCTCTCAGTTAATAACTGTGGAAATGGTCAAAAGAACACTAAGCCAAGAAGCAGACTCTGTTCCAGTGAGGACGTAATGCCAAGAAGAAGAAGAAGAAGAAGAAGAAGAAGGAGAAGAATAAGAAGAATAAGAAGAAGAAGAAGAAGAAGAAGAAGAAGAAGAAGAAGAAGAAGAAGAATCGTTTGTCCATGAGATATATAGCATCAGTTAATATGACCAACCGATAGTTATTCTGAAATTATCGTCAGGAAAAACATTTTCCGATAACTTTTTCAACGGAAAAGGAAAATATCCGCAATATACAATTGTCAAAGTCACGTGCTATTCATGACATTTCACAGCGCTGTTTCCAAGATTTTTCTTCCTAAGACGGTGTCCAAGAATGATTTCCACCGAAAAATCGAAGGCACGGGTCAGGCAGGATCAGAAAAGGATCAATAATAGAAAAAAAAAATAAAAAAAAAATACCGGAAGTCGAAAATATTAGTTTCGAAGTATTTCATTTCTATTTGAAACATGGTAAAAAGATCGTTTATGCACCAAACAAATACGGGCATATCATATGCTGAGAACTCTCAGAACACTTTCGTTCTGCTTATGAAAACAATATTTTTTTTTTTTTGAAAGTGAAGAAATCAATTCTGTTTAAGCGGCACCCAGAGATTTTAATTTCAAGATGTGTTTTTGAAAAAAGTTAGTTCATTGTGTTGAGCTTTACATTAACCATATCTACCTTTCAAAGATTTGAACGCTTCTTCAAACTACAGCCATCGGCGAGATATTCTTTAAAAATTTAAAAGAATAGGCTAACAATAGTGTTAATCAGAAACGCGATTTCAAATTCTTTTATATAGCAATGTTATAGTTCATCAGCCAAGAGTGATTTCCCGAAAAAATAATACACGAATGTGCTCTGTTTCTGATTTCTTCCCGGAATCACGCCAGATGTTCCAGAAACCCATAAGGCAACCCGACATCAGTCGAAAATCTACCTGCGTCCAGCGGGCTATAAATCAGAGTTCCCATTTAAAAACTGTCTACAAATTGAATTCGACAAGCTTTACACTGCTAGATACTGCAGTGCATTGCTTCTCTCGTGCCGGGGCCAAACTGTAACGGGCTCTACATAACAAACTCCCGTTTCCAACCCAGCACGCAGGACATAGACATTTTCCCGTGGCTCCAGTTACAGGAAGTGGTCGACGAAAAATATGCAAATTACCCTCTGAGCCTCAGCCGAAAGGGTCACCCTGATGTGCTGTCCGAAAAATATTGTAGCTCTAATCCTTTATTTGGACGCACATCTTTCATGTCGCAACTGGAAAGGGTGGAAAACAAAATCCCTCTAACCGGACAAAATGTCCGCTTGGCACGCTCGGATTTGGGTATGTCATGTAAAACGATTCCGGTCGGAATGGGACGAAATTTGGTTGGTCGAGGCTGGAAGGACCGTGCAAACGTGCGCTCAATGTTTTCGAAAGGGTCGAAGGGTTTAATTAAACTGTCCTTCGGTCATTCGGGCTACCTGGGAACCGGTTCTAGTTTTCGTGTGCCGTTAAGATTAATGGTGAAAATAGCAGTGTATGAAAAAGCATCTGGTTCTGTGTGAAGTAATTGTTATGTAGTTTTTAATATCTTAGAATGACAAATCATAATTGTGCTAATTAAATTTAATACTCACAGCGAAGTTATCAATCGAAAAAATACTGAAGCAATCAGAGAAACTCTACGTAGAAAATCGGTGTTTACTACCTGTTGGACTTTCCCGTTGCACTCGCGAGACACTTATTCCGGAAGAGACTTTAAAAGCGCTGATGATACGGTCACTAATAATTTATCAGATTTGAACTGAAACTTGTATTAATTTTGCGGACTGTATTTCACAAGTACGTAGTAACGGTACTACAAACGATCAAAGGGTACCGATCCCGGCGGTGATCGAAATTAAACTAAAATCTTCTCCTACTCAACCCAGCAGTGATGCTGTGAGAGCTGCTCACTTGTAGCCTATCTCTTCGGCGTGGCCGAAGATTTGTAGAAGCAGCTGATCGTGGTCACTCACTAAGGCATCTTTTTCCTCTTCTACAGGGACGGGCATAATTATTCGTATATTACTTCCTAACAATCCGCCGACCTTGAGTTCACTCAAAACTAGTTCAAATTTAACTAAAACTAATTCACACAACTTAGAATATACTGAAGATCATCTTCGGCTCCCGCAACCCTTGTCGACGTTGTTGCCTTCGCAAATAACGAAACCTCTGCTCGATGATCTTGGCCGTTCGTCGTGATTGGCAGCAACACAAGCGATACCTTGACCATGACTCGTTAGACTTGTTGACTACTACTGACTGTTCCCATACTTCCGCTTCTTGTAAACATCCAAATGTTGTTTGCCAGTAGCATAGATCTTGATATCCTGTAGGAAGATAAGATGGCTTGATTCCGGTACGTATTCGATATAAGAGGGACATAACTTAGGAGTCGCCCCCTGGCGATAACAGATGAATTTCTATCGGTGCCAAAGTGTGCCCCAATGGGGGCGTGAAAGTTTAGCGGAAGATGGTGTCCCAGTGGAGTAGATTTCTGTCAGCTGAGGTGATGAGGCTTGGTCAAGTGTTCGATGACAGACGTTGGCAGTCTTGAAGATGATCCTGGTAAAAGGGAATTCGATTGGCTTCTGCAATACTCTTTATATTCAATAAACGTAACTTATGATGCGGCCCCTGACATAAACGACATGCAGTGTCGTGTACCGCCAATTTTGCCCCAAATGGGGCCATACTTAGCTGAGTTGACCTTCAGTAGGTCAAAACGATGGGCGCAATCCTGGTTGCAGAAGTTGGTTGCAATCTGTCGAAGAATAACAGCGATTGGGATCCGAATTTGAAATTGATTTAAACGACGTAACTTAGTTGTCGCCCCCTCGGCAGATGTGGCTAAATTGCCACGATTGCCAACGATTGCCCCCAATGGGGGCGTACTTAGCTTAGTTGAACAGGTTGATTGTAAACAGATGACTTGCTCCGAACATATACGGCATCCACGCAGAATTCAAATTTGGATGGAGACTGTCGAAGGAGAACGCATCAGAATGTTCCGAGACATGATGATGAAATAAAGGATGATTGGATACATAACTTCAGGGTTGCCCCCAGGCAGTAGCGACGATCTTCATCGCAGGATGCCTATAGATGCCCCATATATGGGGGCTAAAATACTTAGTTGGCATTACAGCGATTCCTCGTGTTGACAATCGTAGATGGGCAGAATACAAATTTTTGAAATTGCTCGGCGGAAATGGCCGTCCTTGGTGCGGACAGTAACAACTCTCACGTTCCCATCTTGACCAGGGTAGATCTCCGTCACTCGCCCTAACTTCCACTTAAGGGTTGGAATGTTGTCCTCTTTCAATAGAACCATAGTTCCGACATCAAGATTATTTCTGTGCTTAGTCCATTTGTTGCGATTTTGGAGGGTTGACAAATAATCGGTTGACCACAGCTTCCAGATTACCTGGCTGTAACGCTGAACTTTCTGCCATCTGGAAAGCCTGCCTTCCGTTAGGTCCATAAGACTAGGTTCTGATACTGCGGTGAGCGGGCGTTGTATCAGGAAGTGTCCTGGTGTGAGCACTTCAAGGTCAGCTGGGTCGTTGCTCAGTGGAGTCAGGGGTCTTGAGTTTAGACATGCCTCTATCTGAGTAACAACTGTGTGCATTTCGTCCGGCTTTAGCAACCTGTTACCGATCACCTTTCTCATGTGACCCTTTAACGATTTAACCGCAGCTTCCCATAATCCACCAAAATTGGGTGACTTGGCCGGTATGAATTTGAAGGTAATAGAGTCTTCTGCGGTTTTGGCAGACAATTTGTCTTGGAATTGTTCCTGCCGAAACATACGATCTAATTCGCTTAGTTGTCTTCGAGCTCCAACAAAATTCGTCGCATTATCGCAAAATATTTCCACTGGCCTTCCTCGTCGGGCAACAAATCTTCGTAGAGCCGCAAGAAACGCATCAGCTGTAAGGTCCATCACGACTTCTGCGTGAACAGCCTTGCAAACCATGCAAACGAACAAGCAGATGTAGCATTTTATCGGAGCGCTCTTTCGAGTTGCGGGTTGCAGTTCAAATGGTCCACAATAATCAATTCCCACACGTTGGAAAGCAGGGGCTGGCGAAACTCTTTCGAGAGGAAGATCTCCCATGAGCTGTTCGTGAACTCGTGGTTTGGCCCTGAAACATTTCACGCATTGGTGTGTCACTTTGCGTGCCAGATTTCTGACATTGATTGGCCAGAACCTTTCACGAACGCAGGAAATCATCAACTGCGGCCCTGCATGCAGAAGTCGGTGGTGATAGTCGATCAATATCAACATAGTTAGTGGATGTCGGCTGTCCAAAATCATTGGGTGCTTTCGCCCCTTTGAAACGGAAGCATTACCTAGCCGCCCGCCGACGCATAGTACCCCTTCAAACATCACAGGCTTCAGATTACGGAGTTTTGATGTAGAACGGACTTCATTCTTTGATGCAAGGTCTGATAGTTCCAATGGGAAGCTTTCGGATTGGGCTAGCTGCACCAAATTCAGCAGAGCTTCTTCATGATCGGCTGCCGTAATTATTCCCGATTTTCGCTGCAACCTATTACGAGGCTTACAGTTGAACAAAAAACGGCGTAGCCAAGCTGTCAAGCGGATGAGACTCAGTAGCGTTGAACACAGTGTGAAGAACTCATTTGGAGGCACAACTTGCAGTGCTGCAGACACTAGTGGTTTCTCCTCCAACATTACCGAGTCAAACTGTTTTTCCGGAATCTGCGAACTAGCTGGCCAATAATAAGTTTCTTTCTTCAGCCAATCTGGACCACTCCACCAAAGAGAGTTATTCGCTAACTGATCTGGGGTGGCTCCACGTGAAATAATATCAGCGGGATTGTCAATCCCTGGAACGTGGTTCCACATTCCACCCTTCGTTGCATGCTGTATTTCCGATACGCGATTGGCCACAAAAGGTTGCCATCTTGATGGGTGTGATGAGATCCAGCATTTCACAATTGTAGAATCAGTCCAGAAGAAAGATTTCGCAGCTATCATCATACTACTAGAGACGGATTCGTATAAGTGCGCCAACAGAAGCGCTGCCGATAATTCCAGCCGTGGTATGGATTGCCTTTTCTTACGCTTACTCAGGTCTTCCAATGGCGCAACCTTTGATTTAGCCATGATCAGGTTTACTGAAACTTGACCGACTTGGTCTACACACCGTACGCTTTATCGCTTGCATCGCTGAATCCATGGAATTCGCAGGAAACCACTTCCTTCCCAAAACTAATCCATCGAGGAACCGAGACAGTATCTAATTTGCAAAGATTTGCTCTAAAATCCAACCATTGTGACTGAAGCTCGTCGTTTAGTGGTTCATCCCAGGAGTACTTCGCTCTCCAAAGCTCCTGAAGAAACAGTTTGCCTTGGACGAGTACTGGACCAACCAGTCCATATGGATCGAATAGTCGTGCTATCTCGGAGAGAACAATACGATGCGTGATTGATCCGCCAGAGCTGCAGTCTGGAACCTTGATCCAAAGTGTATCCGTAGCTGGCTCCCATGTGAGACCTAGCGTCTTTACGGTCGCCTTCTCGTCTAAATCCAGCATTTCCCTATCATCTCGTAGATTCGAGGAAATCGCCTTCAAGACCTTTGGATTGTTGGAATTCCATTTTCTAAGGTTGAAACCTGATCCTTTCAGAAGCTCCAAAACCTCCTTGCAGAGTTGCTCACCTTCTTCAACTGTATGCGATCCCGCCAACATGTCATCGACGTAGAAGCTTTTCTTGACCACCGTTGAGCCTATTGGATATTGCGCTGCTCCATCGTCTGCACACTTGTTCAAGCAACGAGTGGCAAGATACGGTGCTGAAGATGTACCATACGTTACAGTTGTGAGCTTGTACGTCTTTAGCTTATCTTGAGTTGCATCTCTCCAGTAGATTTTATGCAGTTGCTGATCTGCCTCACTCTGCCACACCATTCGATACATTTTCTCGGCGTCTCCTACAACAGCGAACTTGTACAACCGGAATCGCAAGAGAATGCTCCGCAGATCGTCTTGTACGACAGGTCCAACCATTAGGACGTCATTCAACGACACTCCCGTGTCCGTGGAACATGACGCGTCAAACACAACTCGCAATTTAGTTGTAGTGCTGTCTGGCTTCAACACTGAATGATGTGGTACGAAGTATTCCGGCCCAGCTTGTTCATCGTCGGTGTCTACCTCTTCCATGTGGCCCATTGAGAGATATTCGTGCATGAATGCCGCATACAAGGCCTTAATTTCAGGATTTGCATCCAGACGCTTCTCCATCGAAAGATATCGTTTCTTCGCTATCGCCTTAGACTGACCTAGTTTCTCTAGCATATGTTTCCTTTTCGGCAGCGTTACTCTAAACTTTCCATCCGGATCTCTTGTAGTCGTCTCCTCAAAAATGGATTCACATGCAGATTCCTCGATTGACAAACAGCTCTTGGTGCGGCATGATTCCAATTCCCAGAATCTAGCTAGCTCTTCATATAGCTCTTCCGTAGTTACCGACGAAGATGCTACGGTATTGTAACTCACGACGGATGTTTCTGGAATTCCACCTGCCACTATCCACCCAAGCTCCGTGTTCCGCAGAATCAATCCCGTATTTTTTTTTTTTTTTTTTTTTTTTTTTTTTTTTTTTTTTTTTTTTTTTTTTTTTTTTTTTCGGAGCGAGAAGTTGGCGATCTCCTTAATTTATTTATTTATTTCGTCAAGCATAGGTAGACTACATACAATAATTACAATACTTTCTTACATGCTATGGATTACTTCTATTGTTCTTTAGTTGTGTTTTAAGCTGCTCTTTGGACATAGTAATGCCAATGAATTCGCAATGTACATTATACTGACGCATCATACGGTTTATTGGTCCGTTTTGAGCATAATGCGTTCTGCATGATTTTTCTGAAAATAATTTTCTTGTTCTTAAATGCCGAGAGGGTGTGTAGAAGTTTAGTTGAGAAAGAAGTGCAGCGGAGTCTACACGGTTCGAAATAATGTTGTTTATAAAGAGAATCATTGCGAATTCCCGGCGTTGCTTAAGTGTTTCCAAGTTGATGAGCATGCAGCGTGCTTCATACGACGGAAGTGGCAGCACAGTCCAATTCAATTTCCGAAGGGCGTATAAAAGGAATTGCTTCTGTACTGATTCTATGCGTTCTTCGTGTACGACATGATACGGGTTCCATACTAGGTGACAGTATTCCAGAATTGGTCTTACATATGTAGTATACAATAGTTTAATAGTATATGGGTCTTGAAAATTGTTGCTGAACCTCTTAATGAAGCCAAGCATGCTGTTTGCTTTGTTTATTATGGAATTATAATGTTCTACAAAAGTGAGTTTAGAGTCTAGGATTACGCCCAAATCCCTTACAATTTTACACTTCTGCACTACTTGATTTCCTAAAAATACTTCAATTGGTGGTGATACATATTTTCGACTAAATGCTATTGAATTACATTTTTTGATATTGAGCTGAAGTAAACTTTTATGGCACCAAGTGAAGAATAAGTTAATTTCATTCTGAAATTCTTCTGCTTCGCTAGAATTACTTACTTCCATGAAGAGCTTCATGTCGTCTGCATATATAAGAAATTTTATTTTTCTAAGTAAAAAGGAAATGTCGTTTACATACAAAATAAAAAGAAGTGGGCCTAAATGAGAACCTTGAGGTACTCCAGAGGTTACAGAAATGGGTGCTGATAATTTATTTTGAAAGCGCACAATTTGTTTCCTATGTGATAGATATGACTGGATCCAACTCAAGAGTCCTGGCTCCATTCCTATTTTCTGCAATTTGAAGATTAATAATGGTATGTCGATTCGGTCAAATGCCTTACTGAAGTCAGTGTAGAGGGCTTCTACGTGCTTGCCATTGTCCATTGCGTTGAGAATAAAAGATACAAATTCTAGCAGATTGGAAGATGTTGAGCGGCCTTTAAAAAAGCCATGCTGCCTACAAGTAATTTGGTTTTTTACTTGCTGGAAAATTTTGTCGTTTACGAGAGATTCGAAGAGTTTGGGAATACATGAGATAATGGCAATTCCGCGATAGTTCCTTATGTCAGATTTTGTACCTGATTTGAAAACAGGCACCAAATATGAGGATTTCCAAGCTACTGGGAATTTTCCATTATTTAGAGACATGTTGAAAAGGCGTTCTAAGGGAAGGGTAAGTTCCTCTGAGAGATTTTTGAAGAACACGGGTGCAATGCCATCCGGTCCTGCTCCCTTAGTTGCGTCCAGGTTTTTTAGTGCCGATAAGATTTCTTGTTGTGATAGTTTTTCAATAGATATACTATTAGAAATTTCTGGGAAAAAAGAAAAGAAATTGCGGTCGCGGTCTTCTTCAGAGTAGGTGGTATACACTTCTTGAAAGAAATCTGCAAAGAGGTTGCAGATATCGGAAGAGTTAATATATTGGTCAGCTTTCTTTGCGCATTCAACAGCAGATCGTAGAATATAACTGCTCCCAAAATCACATCGACGACTCCAGACTCATTAAATCTTGGATCCGCGAGGGCAATACCGTTCGGTATGTTCCAGGATGAAACATCGAAGCTCTGCTGCGGCAGGTTCGACGTTACTTTCGGAAGCACAAAGAACTTCAGCTCACACGACACATATGATGAATTGCACGACGAGACTGATGCTAGTACTGCTTGCTTACTAACCGAAGAACAACCACCCACTCCTTTTACAGGCAGATTCTCTCGAAGACGTTGGAAATTCAGCCTTTGCGACAACGTTTCAGACATTATGCAAATCTGAGAACCGTTATCTAACAAAGCTCGAGCAAAAACGGTATTTCCGTGGCGATCACCGATTTTCACGATAGCAGTTGATAAAAGTGCAATATTAGATTGGAGGTGTGTTTCAGGAGGTGTAGCAGTGCACAGTGAGAAAATCGGGCTCCAAAACGCGACTAAATGCAAAATCTCAGCTGGGTAACGGTTCCAGGAAATGATTTTGGCCATTCTAGATCGGAAAAAGGCTGCTGAACCGATTGGTGGCAGTCCCATTGACCGGAGACTTATCCCTGGCCACCTAGAGCCCTGGAATCATCCTGAGTTCCTTACAGCAAGTAGAATTAATGGAACTGAAATAAACTGTCATGATTACGTTTTGCTGCGAAGCCTCACACAAAAATATTCTTACATGGGGGATTTTGTGAAATGAATGATTGACCGTTATGGCTATTTTATGGTTCCGGAGCAAAACCGGAACATCCGTAAAATTGGCAATATTAAAAAAATATATATTCTGATAGTTCCTTTGTCTCTTGTTTGTTAGAAAGAAGTACTCTTACCATTCGTATTTAACAATCTGAATGTTTGCCCATTACGGCCATTTTATGGTTCCGGAACTAACCCGGAACATCTGTAAAATTTTCCATATTGAAAAAAAAAAGATTATTCATAAGTTCCTTGTTGATTAAAATTAAGTATTCTAACATATTGGATTTAGTGATATGAATGTTTGATCACTTTGGCCATCTTATGGTTCCGTAATTAGCCCGGAACATCCGTAAAATTCAAAAAAATGTTTTGATAGTTTCTATGTTCCATGTTAGTTTTAATTAAGTATTCTTGAATGTCGAATTAAGTTATATGAATGTTTGACCATTATGGTCATTTTATGATTCCTAAACAAACCCGGAACAACCGTAAATATTCCATATTGGAAAAAAAATCTGATAGTTCAAGAAGAATGCTAAGAGAAATCTTTGAAAGAACTCCTGGAAGTATTCCTGGAATAATTCCTGAAGAAACTTCAGGAGAATCCCTGAAGGAACTCCTAGAAAAACAACTGGAGAAATCCATAAAGTAAAATCTCTGGAGGAACTTGAAGAAATCCTTTAAGGGATTCATGGAAGAATTCCTGGAAGAACTCCTAAGGGATCTCTAGCGGAACTCCTTTAAGAATCTCTCGTGAAACGCTTGGACGAATCGCTGGAGAAGCTCCTGGAGGAATTTCTTAAGGGACTCCTGGAGTAATTCCCGAAATAAATCCTGAAGGAAAATAACTCTGAAGGAATTCCCGAAGGAACTCCTGGGGGAATATTTGGAGTAATATTCAAAAGAATACTTGGATGAACTCCTGGAGGAATTTCCGAAGGACCTCCTGGAGGAATTCCTGAACGAACTCCAGGAGGAATTCCTGAAGGAACTCCTAGAGAAATTCTTGAAAGAATTTCTTGAGGTATTACTGAAGGAATTCCTGGACAAAATCATGGAGATACTCCTGGAGGACACTCCAGAAGAAACTCTACAAAAAAAAAACCTGAAGGAACTTCTGAGGGAATTTCTCGAGGAACTGGATAAGTTCCTGAAAGAACTTTTGGTATAATTCCTGAAGGATATATATATATATATATTTTTTTTATTTGAGGAATTCCTTAAGGAACTCTTGGACGTATTACCGGAGGAACACCTGGAGGAATTCCTTAAAGAACTCTTGGTAAAATTCCTGAAGGAACTCCTGAAACCCTGTAGAAATCTCGTGGAGGAATTTCTGAATGCACTCTTAAAGAAATTCCTGAAGGATTATCCTGAAGGAGCTCCTGAAGTAATTCCTGAAGAAACTCCTGGATGAATCCCATTAGGGTTTCCTAGAGGAACTCTTGTAGGAATTCCTGAAGGAACTTCTAGAACAATTCCTAAAGGAACTCCTGGAAAAAACCCCTGCAGAAATTCCTGAGAAATACCTGAAGAAACTCCAGTAGAAATTTCTGAAGCTACTACGGGAGGAATTCCTGAAAATAACCCTCAAGGAATTCCCGAAGGAACTCCTGGAGGAATATTTGGAGTAAAATTTGAAGGAATATCTGGACGAACTCCTGCAGGAACTTCCGAACAACCTCCAGACGGAATTCCTGAAAGAACTCCTGGAAAAAATCCTGAAGAATTCCTGGAGGAATCCCTAGGAAACTTCCGGAGGAATTCCCGAAGGGTTTCCTACAGGAAGTCTTGGAGGAATTCCTGAAGGAACTCCCTGATGGAATACGTGTAGGATGTCCTGAAGTAAATCATCGAAGATTTCCTGAAAGATTTCCTGGAGTAAATCCTGAAGGAACTCCTGGAAAAATTCTTGCAGGAAATCATGGATGAATTCCTGGAGGAATTCCTGAAGGAACTTCTGGAAGTATATTTAGAGGAATTCCTGGATGAATACCTGGAGGAACTCCTGGACTAATTTGAGAAGAAACTCTTTTAGGAATTCTTGGAGGAACTCCTGAATGTACAACTGAAGGAACTCCGTGATGAATTCCTGGAGATACTCCTGGAAAGGTTCCTGAAGGTACTCTTGGAGTAATTCCTGAAGGAACTTCTTAAGGAATTCCTGTAGAAACTTCTGAAGGAACTCTTGAGGTATTACAGAAGGAACACCTGGAGAAATTCATGAAGATTCTCTTGGAGTAATTCTTGAACGAACTCTTGGTAAAATTCCTGAAGGAACTCCTGGGGCAAGAAGAACCCTGGAGGAAATCTTTATAGATCTCCAAAAGTAATATATGAAGAAATTGTTATAGGAATTCCTGAAGATATACCTGGAGTATTTTCCCGATAGCACTCCTCAAAAGACTCCTGGAGGAATTTCTGTAGAATTTTCTGGAAGAATTTTTGTAGAATTTCCTGGAGGAATTCCTGAAAGCACTTCCTGCAGAATTCCTGGAGAAATCCCTGAATAATTCCTGGAGATATCTCTAAGATACTCCTGGAGCAATTCCTAAAGGGTTTCCTAGAGAAACTTTTGGAGTAATTCCTGAAGGAACTCCTGAAAGAATTTCTGGGGGAATTCCGGAAGAAAATCCTGGAGTAACTCCTGAAGGAATTCCTGAAGTGAATCCTTGAAGATTTCCTGGAGTAATTCCTGAAGGAACTCCTGGAAGAATTATCGAAGAAATTCATGGAGGAATTGCTGAAGGAGTTTTTGAAGGAAACTCTGAAGGATTTCTTGAAAGATCTGCTAGGGTATTTTCTGAAAACGCTCATGGAGGAATTCTTGAAGATACTCCTGGAAGATTTTCTTGAAGGAACTCTTAGAGGAATCCTAAAAAAAACTTCTGTCAGAATTCCTGTAAGAGCTCATTGAGAAATTCCTAAAAAAAAACTCTTGGAGGAATTCATGAACGAACTTCTTGATGAATTCCTGAAGGAATTCCTTAGTGGTAGATTTCGATGGAAGATTCCACAAGAACAAATAGAAGAATAATTCATAATTAATAATTCATAAATTAATATTAATACAGAGATCCCATGTGAGTTTGATAGTGGAATACCGAAGATTTTCTTGAGTCAATCTTTCGGAAACCCCCTCTGGAATCACCGGGAGAATCTCTGGCCCTTTTTTAATAATACTGGAGACATTCCACTACGGAATTATTGGAGTGATGTATAACATCCTAATATGATACGGTGATCGCATACCGCAAGAAACTTGATTTCTAAAAATGATCCAAAATGTTTTGTCTCTTGTTTATTAGAAGGAAGTACTCTTATAATTCGTATTTAGTAATTTGAATGTTTATGGTTCCGGAACTAACCCGGAACATCCGTAAAATTGGAAATATTGATGGAAAAAACAAATGTTCTGATAGTTCCTTTGTGTCTTGTTGATTAGAAAGAAGTATTCTTACAAGTCAGATTAAGTATTCTGAATGTTTATGGTTCTGAACTAACCCGGAACATCCGTAAAATTTTCCATATTGAAAAAAAAACCTGATAGTTCATATGTTGTATATCAGTTACAGATTTATCATACTCCAATTGACAGTGGGTGAGAAAAATTATATATGCAGCGTGCTTCCGATTAAAATTATCTCGTCAGGATTAGAGAAGTACTATTTCATATACAGTCATCTCTCTCTCTCACTCGATATTCCGTATGACGATATCGAACCATAGCAAAAGTTGTTTAATTTTTTTATGGATACCTCGATGGTCGCATAACATCTGTAATATTTTCCACATTGAAAAAAAAAAACTGATAATTCATATAAATCAGGAATTCTGACAGATGTTTTTTTTAGGCTTCCTCCAAGAAAATCTTCCAGGAGTATCTTCAAGAATTCCTCCATGAGCGTTTTCAGGAAATCCTTAAGAGCTTCTTTCAAAAACTCCTTCAGAAATTCCGCCATGAATTCCTTCGATAATTCTTCCAGGACTTCCTTCAGGAATTACTACAGGGAATCTTTCAGAAAATCCAAATATTCCTGCAGGAGCTCCTTTGGGAATTCCTTCAGGGTTATTTTCAGGAATTCCACCCGTAGTAGCTTCAGGAATTTCTACTGGAGTTTCTTCAGGTATTTCTCAAGAATTTCTGCAGGGGTTCTTTCAGGATTTTTTCCAGGAGTTCCTTTAGGAATTGTTCTAGAAGTTCCTTAAGGAATTCCTACAAGAGTTCCACTAGGAAACCCTTATGGGATTCCTCCAGGAGTTTCTTCAGGAATTACTTCAGGAGCTCCTTCAGGATAATCCTTTAGGAATTTCTTTAAGAGTGCGTTCAGAAATTCCTCCACGAGATTTCTACAGGGTTTCAGGAGTTCCTTCAGGAATTTTACCAAGAGTTCTTTAAGGAATTCCTCCAGGTGTTCCTCCGGTAATACGTCCAAGAGTTCCTTAAGGAATTCCTCAAATAAAAAAAAAATATATATATATATATATCCTTCAGGAATTATACCAAAAGTTCTTTCAGGAACTTATCCAGTTCCTCGAGAAATTCCCTCAGAAGTTCCTTCAGGTTTTTTTTTTGTAGAGTTTCTTCTGGAGTGTCCTCCAGGAGTATCTCCATGATTTTGTCCAGGAATTCCTTCAGTAATACCTCCAGAAATTCTTTCAAGAATTTTTCCAGGAGTTCCTTCAGGATTTACTCCAGGAAATCTTCGATGATTTACTTCAGGACATCCTACACTAGGGTGGGGCTTATTTCCAAAAATCTTCCGTAGTCAGGATTTACAAAGTGGAAAATGATCATCGGTCCCAAAATAACATCCTGTGAAAAAATGAGAATTTTTGGTGAAGGTTTAGAGGTGGCGCAAAGGGCGTATGTGCAGTTTTCCCATTTTAGTGAACTCTGAAAAATTTTGGTATGCTTTTCAGCTTGTTTTGGTGATTTTAGGATCCTTAAGGGCAAAAAATCACCTCAAAATTGCGATATCTCCACTCCTTTAGATGATATTTAACGAAATATATTTTATGCATGCGATTTTTGGCCCTTGAATAGGTTACGATGACTGATTAATATGAACCCGAATAAGCATATAAATAGCTGGGGAGAATTCCTATGCTAGTAGAATGGAACAAAGAGCAAAGAAGAATGAGAGAAAGAACAAAGAACACAGAAGAATGTAAGGTGGGGTGGGTTAAACAGGTGGGAGGGTGAAACTAGCGATGTCTTGAGCGTAACTGAGGAATCTAGAAAACGATGATTATATTAATTGAATTCATTTTTTTTAATCTTCATTAACGAGATTTTTAGCTCTTTAGCTATGGGCTAGTTCATCTCGGGACCAACGGGTTTACTTCCCTTCCGAAGGATGTCGCCACTGAAATTTTTAGTGACTATCTCGGGGATGGGATTCGATCCCAGATCCTCAGCGTGAAAGGTGTGTGTTCTAACCACTACATCAGGTCCGACCCCTTGATTTCTATTTAATATTACCCACTTCAGAAATATTTCGAGCAATTTTTCTTCAAGTAGGGGAAGAGCACCAATTTTTTAACCATCTCTAGTTTTCGACCCATGTACACGATTTAATTGGAACTTATTGCAACTTTATAGGACTTTATGGAAAAATTTCAATAACGGCTAAAATGTCCTTAATTCCATGCGAAGTTTCATCATTATTCTCCTGGTAGATATAGATAAATGCACGTCACATTACTGCTTTAGTTCAATAATCGTTTGGTTGTTTTTTTTTCTGAATGATGATAGCAATTTATTGAAAGGGACCGTTGCAAAATTCACATCCTGGAAATTCAGCCTCACGCAGTATCTATTAAATTCATAACTAATTTATATAATTATTTATATATACATAGGACATCCTGTGAAAATTCTTCATGTTGCTCTGTCCTAAAAAATATGTTTCAGAACTGTGACGACTTAATTTTGGTTTTATTTGAGAGGTTTTCAACCTGAAGTGCTTTATCTCTTGCACCCTATAGAAGCTCGTGTACTAATTTGAATTTTGACTACCGATTTTTTTCCTTCTGCTGTTGTTTACACACATCGATTTCAAATACAGATGTAGAACGATGTATTGAACTTCATCTGCATTTTCGTTTGTCCGAAATTATGTTGAAGGTGTTGTGGCGAAAGTGAAGTATTGGAACCCCAAACGCAATTAATTGCTGAAATGGCATCATAATCCAGAAATTCCTATGGAAATTCTAACAAGAAGTGTTATTGCTGGAAAGCAAAAATCGTTTATGGATTTACCTAATAAGGATATATCGTGTGGGATCAAAATCCGAACACCTAAGAAATGAATCTAAACCCTTTAACTTCATATAAAACTCCTTCTATTTGTATGAAATGTACGGCTTTTGAGCCTGTATGGATTTGGGCCCCTCTGTAATTTCTTTTAGATTATAAAAGCAATTGCTGGAGTTATATCAAACGGACATTCTAAAATACTAAATGAGTGTTAAACTTGCATATAATCACATCTCATACATCCAACCAAGATATTTTCGAGGCTCCATAGTTGATTCTAATATAATATCATCAGTTACACCCTCCCCCCTGTTTAACCCACCCCACCTTACATTCTTCTGTGTTCATTGTTCTTTCTATTATTCTTCTTTGCTCTTTGTTCCATTCTACAAGCATAGGAATCCTCCCCAGCTATTCTTATTCGGGTTCATAGTAATCAGTCATTGTAACCTATTCAAGGGCCAAAAATCGCATGCATAAAATATATTTCGTCAAATATCATCTAAAGGAGTGGAGATATCGCAATTTTGAGGTGATTTTTTGCCCTTAAGGGTCTGATCATTTTCCACTTTGTAAATCCTGACTACGAAAGATTTTTGGAAATAAGCCCCACCCAAATCCTACACGTATTCCATCAGGGAGTTCCTTCAGGAATTCCTCCAAGACTTCCTGTAGGAAACCCTTCGGGAATTCCTCCGGAAGTTTCCTAGGGATTCCTCCAGGAATTCTTCAGGATTTTTTCCAGGAGTTCTTTCAGGAATTCCGTCTGGAGGTTGTTCGGAAGTTCCTGCAGGAGTTCGTCCAGATATTCCTTCAAATTTTACTCCAAATATTCCTCCAGGAGTTCCTTCGGGAATTCCTTGAGGGTTATTTTCAGGAATTCCTCCCGTAGTAGCTTCAGAAATTTCTACTGGAGTTTCTTCAGGTATTTCTCAGGAATTTCTGCAGGGGTTTTTTCCAGGAGTTCCTTTAGGAATTGTTCTAGAAGTTCCTTCAGGAATTCCTACAAGAGTTCCTCTAGGAAACCCTAATGGGATTCATCCAGGAGTTTCTTCAGGAATTACTTCAGGAGCTCCTTCAGGATAATCCTTCAGGAATTTCTTTAAGAGTGCATTCAGAAATTCCTCCACGAGATTTCTACAGGGTTTCAGGAGTTCCTTCAGGAATTTTACCAAGAGTTCTTTAAGGAATTCCTCCAGGTGTTCCTCCGGTAATACGTCCAAGAGTTCCTTAAGGAATTCCTCAAATAAAAAAAAATATATATATCCTTCAGGAATTATACCAAAAGTTCTTTCAGGAACTTATCCAGTTCCTCGAGAAATTCCCTCAGAAGTTCCTTCAGGTTTTTTTTTGTAGAGTTTCTTCTGGAGTGTCCTCCAGGAGTATCTCCATGATTTTGTCCAGGAATTCCTTCAGTAATACCTCCAGAAATTCTTTCAAGAATTTCTCTAGGAGTTCCTTCAGGAATTCCTCCTGGAGTTCGTTCAGGAATTCCTCCAGGAGGTCCTTCGGAAATTCCTCCAGGAGTTCATCCAAGTATTCTTTTGAATATTACTCCAAATATTCCCCCAGGAGTTCCTTCGGGAATTCCTTCAGAGTTATTTTCCTTCAGGATTTATTTCGGGAATTACTCCAGGAGTCCCTTAAGAAATTCCTCCAGGAGCTTCTCCAGCGATTCCTCCAAGCGTTTCACGAGAGATTCTTAAAGGAGTTCCGCTAGAGATCCCTTAGGAGTTCTTCCAGGAATTCTTCCATGAATCCCTTAAAGGATTTCTTCAAGTTCCTCCAGAGATTTTACTTTATGGATTTCTCCAGTTGTTTTTCTAGGAGTTCCTTCAGGGATTCTCCTGAAGTTTCTTCAGGAATTATTCCAGGAATACTTCCAGGAGTTCTTTCAAAGATTTCTCTTAGCATTCTTCTTGAACTATCAGATTTTTTTTCCAATATGGAATATTTACGGTTGTTCCGGGTTTGTTTAGGAATCATAAAATGACCATAATGGTCAAACATTCATATAACTTAATTCGACATTCAAGAATACTTAATTAAAACTAACATGGAACATAGAAACTATCAAAACATTTTTTTGAATTTTACGGATGTTCCGGGCTAATTACGGAACCATAAGATGGCCAAAGTGATCAAACATTCATATCACTAAATCCAATATGTTAGAATACTTAATTTTAATCAACAAGGAACTTATGAATAATCTTTTTTTTTCAATATGGAAAATTTTACAGATGTTCCGGGTTAGTTCCGGAACCATAAAATGGCCGTAATGGTCAAACATTCAGATTGCTAAATACGAATTGTAAGAGTACTTCTTTCTAACAAACAAGAGACAAAGGAACTATCAGAATAAATTTTGTTTCAGTATTTCCATTTTTTCGGATGTTCCGGGTTAGTTCCGGAACCATAAAATGGCCGTAATGGGCAAATATTCAGATTATTAAATACGAATTGTAAGAGTACTTCTTTCTAACAAACAAGAGACAAAGGAACTATCAGAATATATTTTTTTAATATTGCCAATTTTACGGATGTTCCGGGTTTGCTCCGGAACCATAAAATGGCCATAACGGTCAATCATTCATTTCACAAAATCCCCCATGTAAGAATATTTTTGTGTGAGGCTTCGCAGCAAAACGTAATCATGACAGTTTATTTCAGTTCCATTAAATCTACTTGCTGTAAGGAACTCAGGATGATTCCAGGGCTCTAGGTGGCCAGGGCGAAGTCTCCGGTCAATGGGACCGCCACCAATCGATTCAGCAGCCTTTTTCCGATCTAGATTGGCCAAAATCATTTCCTGGAACCGTTACCCAGCTGAGATATTGCATTTAGTCGCGTTTTGGAGCCCGATTTTCTCACTGTGCAGTGTGGTGTACAGTTGGAGTATTGGTGGGAGGTGACCGTGCATTCGCTGAAGATGTACTTTGTGTTTGTGTAGACTGTGGGTTTTGATGAGACGTGTTCCGGTTTTGGGTTTGACTAGATTGCTGGGGTGAATTCGCGGCTTGAGGTCTTCTCAGTGGACCTTGAGAAGGGGGTTGATGTGCAGTTGATTCCTGATTCACAGGGGCTGTGTAGGGATGTAGAAGATGATGGTGATGTTGCCCACACTTGCCACACGACGCCCTCGAACAATCCGAAACAAAGTGCCCTGGTCGTAGGCAGTTCAAGCACAAGCCAAGCTTCCGAACAGTCGCCTTCCTGTCAATGACCTTCATCTTTCCAAAGCGCCTGCACTGCTCAATGGAGTGCGGTCCTCCACTGCAAACTTGACAATTTCCATTGGATGGTATTGCTGCGTGAACCACAGAACTCTTGATAGGCCGCTTAAAGTCGCTGCTTTTTCTAGAGGACGTAGACTGCAGTATTGCACAATGTGTTTCCAAAAACTCCACCATGTCCTTGTACGACGGAATGTTCTTAGAACTATGGTGCGTTTCCCAGTGACGAATCGTATCATCATCCAGCTTCTGGGAAAGCATGAACGCTAACAAAGTGCTCCATTCATCAGGCGTTTCTCCCAACTTCTCCAACTGCTGGAGGTTGACCTTGAACGTCGTAAGGATGTGACTCAGTCCCTGAAAACTTTCGAATTTCATTGGTGCCAAAGCGAAGATTGCTCTCAGATGCTCCTGTGCAATGAGTTTATGATTCTCATATTTAGATTCCAGGGTGGACCAAGCCAATGTGTAATTGGCGGCAGTAGCTTGAATCTGGTTAATTTGGAGTAGGGCATCATCTCTCAACGACGAACGCAGATAGTTGAATTTGTCTATCATGTTCAGCTGATTATTATCGTGAATCAACGACTTGAAATTGTCACGAAAATTAATCCATTCAGAGAGCTTCCCTGAAAAGGTAGGAAGCCTCAATTCTGGATATTTTGTTCGTGATGGTTGGCACACTTCCGCACATAACTGCCGGTCCACTGCAATTTCAACGTTCCTGGCTGACTTCGCATAGAGTTGCTGCTTCAAGCGAAAGTATTTGTTTTCAAACTCCTTGAAGATTTCCTCGTTTTCCCTCCGACGTGCTTCTGCCATAGACACTCGGTCGACAATCTCTTCGCCAGCACCACCCGCAGCACCTTCATCACCATCCAAATCCTCAGTTAGAACCTCTATCTTCACACGCACATCACAATATTTATCGTACACTTCATCTAATTTTTGCATACGAAATTGCAAAACACCTCTATCACGTTCTTCTTCGTAATTCAATAAAAACTCCTCAATGTTTTCCAACGTAATCCAAGCATGACGCTCCTGCTTCACAAACGCTCTTAGATCAGTCACTGGCATATTGGCTGGAATCACTTGAATTTCTCACTGAATGTAAGCACAACACACTCCCGAGACCTCAAGCGACCGACCGAATTGACTGAAGACAGACCAAATTATCAAATAGAAGTACACTTCCCAGCAATCTTTAAAAGTGCCTTCAACGGCAATAAATCATAAACCCCGGAGAATCTCAAACACGTTCTCCACAGTGTTCTACTAAGTTAAGGTACAATCTTGCATGCAACTTTATGCTCATCAAGAGCTTTTATGTTTCTACCTTCGGTAGAACTTGAATTGATTGGCGCGATATGCAGACCAATCCAGACACCTCATCCACTCAATCCCACACACACTCTACTTAGCTGACGTCCTCCGGTGATCTCCAGATGTCCACTCCAGGCTATGGGTACAGGAACGGTGGTCCACAGGAACAACGAGCGATGTCTCCGATCCTCTGGGTAAATGCAGCAACCACACACGTATATCCCAATATCCACAGCAGCGACGGCAAAGAATCACCAACGTTTCTTCTTCGACTATCCCGGTCAATCACACAATCACTTTCCCGATTAGCGTCACCACGCCGGTAGGACAAAGCGTATTGTCAGCAGTTCGATGACCGAATCGAACCCAAGCCAAGCACACCGCGAACAAGCTATCTCTAAAATGGCAAATCCGGCTCGTCAGGACCAAATGTTGGACTTTCCCGTTGCACTCGCGAGACACTTATTCCGGAAGAGACTTTAAAAGCGCTGGTGATACGGTCACTAATAATTTATTAGATTTGAACTGAAACTTGTATTAATTTTGCGGACTGTATTTCACAAGTACGTAGTAACGGTACTACAAACGATCAAAGGGTACCGATCCCGGCGGTGATCGAAATTAAACTAAAATCTTCTCCTACTCAACCCAGCAGTGATGCTGTGAGAGCTGCTCACTTGTAGCCTATCTCTTCGGCGTGGCCGAAGATTTGTAGAAGCAGCTGATCGTGGTCACTCACTAAGGCATCTTTTTCCTCTTCTACAGGGACGGGCATAATTATTCGTATATTACTTCCTAACACTACCCTTCCAATTGAATAACCAGAAATATAAAAATCAGTCGACAAGATTGACTGCTATTGTTTTTATTGATTCAGCAACATTTTCATTGAAACATCGTAACTTTCTTCCCTTTTCGTCGAACAATATTGCTGTTCTTACACTTTACTTATACTACATATCTAAAGTACTTATCATTACAATACAAGATTATAACCATTTATGTCCAAATTTATTTATAAATTTATTTTAATTTTTTTTTGCAATGTGCCAACATTGGATATTCTATATAATTCATAAGAACGAAAACTTTGGATTTGTTCCTAGTTTCCTGTTAATATGTAAATACAGAGACTTTTTTTTTGATAGTATTATTACCGTAATCGTCTACCGTGTACCACAAAACGGGGCATTTTTGATAATGCGGGTAACTTTGATAGTACGGAACACACAACATACTAGACGAAATAACGTTATTTTTGTTATTCAGTCAAGCAAAACGAAAGTAAAAGTAATTGCTCATGTAATATTTGTTGCCGATAAACATCGTATTCAGCTAAAATTGCTGCTTATACAGCATATTTTCATATGAATAAACTTTCATTCAGCTACCAATGTTACCAGGGCAGTATATGACACTTCATGTCAGAACTATTGGAATCAAGATAATTTGAGGCTTTTCATTCAAATTTCAAAAATTGATTAGACCTTAGCGTTTTTGGAACGCTTACATACAATCTGAATAAAATCTGAATAAAATTTCAAAAAATTCGACGCCTAGTTGTTACAGAACTTGAATTCGATCTCAAATCTCTTACCGGAACGCATTTGTACAAATTGGGGTCATGTTTGTAATCAATGTCAGAAATTTACATATTATGTATAATGCATAGAGTAGACCTAATCATATTTTCAATTTGGAGAAAATTTAGATGTGTTTCAAATCATTGGTCTGTTTTTGGTCTAATTTCAGGCTTTAAAAATTCATAACTACCGAACGGAACACTTAAACTTATCGGAAATACCACTGTATAGTAGTTTATTTAATTCTACGAGCTTTTGGGAAACACGATTTTATTATTAAAGCAAGTTTCAACATAGTTTGGTTATGGTGTATGCTTCGACGTTCTTGAAAATCATTATTTTTGGGGGGTGTTTTCTCTAAAAATCTTACCTTACGAAACCTTCAGATATTTTTTTGTTTTCAAGAATATGATGACTATGCATAATGTTAATCTCAATCCCATTTAAAGTTACCTTAACTTACAAAAAAATGTAATAATAGCAAATTAAGAAGCACAATTGTAAATCCGTTGTGGGTGAGCCAAGAGCACCTCCGCACAATGCTTCGAAATCTGAGTTTCTAGGAGACGAGAAAACGTGTGGAGCAACAGTCAGGTAGCTACGCCCAAGTAGCCGCCCAACAAAGTGTTTTTGAAAGGAAGTTGAAGGAGCTGGAAGCGGCTAAGCTAGCTAAAGATAAAGAGATCGCCTAACTGCAGGAAGAGAGCAAGCGGAAAGACGAGAGGATCGATGGCCTTCATCAAACAGGTGAAGCAGCAATCAAATCCAGAACGAATACACCATGCCAGTGAAACCATCGTTGCAGAAAAGCCTCGCCACAGTCGAGAGTAAAGAACGGCTCACAAGACGACCGATCGAGGAATAGCTCCCCGGCCATTCAAGAGACTAAGCGCGGAAGACCTGCGAAGTTCAATTTCGCCAGACACGAGCCCACCACCACCAAAGAAGACCGTAACCAGTACACACGACCTCACGCAAATGGAGTATTCCGGCGAAGAGTCTGAGGTATCGGAGACACCCCCTAACCAGCGTCTTCGATAACCCCTCTCTCAAACAACGTTCGGAAAACATCGACGACCCTCGCATAAACACGGACAATGACACTTTCGGAAGAAGGGATGTGTAGTACCTCTTCCGACGCAAGTACGGCAGGCTGAAGGAGTCATCCGGAACGTCTTACCCCAATCCGTTGATGACGAGTTCACCTCAGTAGCCGATGGATCCATCGATCATACCAGGACATCTCTAACTCAACCAGCACCAACATCAAGCATCAGCATCGCATCCAACAACCAACTTACCGACGATACTGCAAGGATTCTTTCCCCAGTGCCAGCTATTGCCGGTGTTTCTGGAAGCAATCGTGTAGTAATTTTGGCAATGGCAATGGGGCAAGACGTCCCACAGGTCAGTCCTATCAATTATCAACCACAAACAGGTACTGCCGCGCCTGTAATATTTTCAGATCCCAACCAAGGCACAACAATCGTAGCAACCCCCGATCACTTAACTCCAACAGCAACCAATCGCCTCGCTATCGAAAACCGCACCGAAGAAACTACACTGAGTGTTTTTCCTATTTCCGGTAGTTTTGGAAATCGTGAAGTAGTTTCGGAAGTGGCTGGCACTGTGAGGCAAGACGTCCCACAGGTCAGTCTTTCTAATTTCCCATCGCAAACGGTTGTTGCTTCGCCTGATTTTATTTCAGGACTCGTCGCCACAGGCCCACCGATACGTAGAATATCAACCTCGTTATCCACTACAACATCAGCTACGGATAGTCGCTCCGGCGGCTGCTTTGCCCTCCACTGGAATATTCGTGGTCTTAGGGCCAACATCAGCGAGCTAAAGCTGCTCATCTCTGACCTCGATCCATGCATTGTAGCTTTGCAGGAGACCAAAGTGAACCAGACTGTTCTTCCGCCAGACTTCGTTGGCAGAAACTACACGTTACTGCTACAGTCGACGAACGCCAATTACTGGCAACACGGTGTAGGCCTTGCTATCCGAGAAGGTATACCCTTCGAACGTGTGTAAATCGACAGACGATTCGACACCCCTTTACATCTCGTTGCTGTTCGCCTTCATGCGCCGATCCAGGCGACCGTGGTTTAGGTTTACATCCCACCGAGTGCAGCTCAATGTCAAACCACTTTGGGTGATCTGTTTTAGCATCTAAAGGGTCCGGTTCTTCTTCTGGGGGACTTAAACGCCCACCACCTCGCGTGGGGGTCTCACCAGCCGAACGCGCTTGGCTGATTTATTGCCGAAACAACGTTGGACAAACAACTGGTGATATTGAACGACGGCTCCTCTACTCCTATCGACCCGGCATCGGGTAACACCTCATCAATCAACGTGTCCATCTGTTCTGAGGGTCTGGCGCGAAGGTTCACCAGTCGGACCTTGTCGGACACACACAACAGTGACCACTTCCCGATAACAGTGTGCATCCCCGGATGGTCAAATCATCGTACAACACGACAGAAGTGGCTGTACGACCAAGCTGATTGGGCGTTGTACGAACGCCTCACAGCAGAAATCATAAGCCTACATGTCGAGTGGGCCGTAAAGAGCTTCACGAAGAAGATAATTGCAGCAGCGAAGAAGTCCATCCCCCGTTCCAGCGGCCGTATTGGACCGAAAGCGGTACCATGGTGTTGTCCTGAGGTAAAAACGACAATTTGCAGGCGACCAAAGTGTTTACGTTCCCTAAGACGTCTTCAGCAGCGCAATCCAAACCAACCCGAAGCATTGACGAGCTTCCATGAGGCTAAAGCAGCGGCAAAAAAGGTGATCAATCAAGCCAAGCAGCAATGATGGAAAAAATTTGTGGCGAAAGTATCACCTAGCAGCACGACGACCGAACTATGGCGTACGGTTAACACACTGCGCGGTAACCGGCAACAGCGACCAGTTATGCTCAAGAGAGCGAACGGGTTTACGGACAATCCTGAAGAAGCAGCGGAAGAACTACTTCAGCGAGAGATAGGCGACTTCAAGCTACTCTCCATCGAGATGACGAAATCGGCAGCAGAACGAGAGTCCATGTTTTTTTCGCCCAATACCGGCGATGTTTATAACATCGGCATAACGCGCTTCAACAGGTCCCGATTTAATAGGGTACCCCCTGCTTCAACGATTACCTCTCTCCGTAAAGAAAACGCTACTTGAGCTGCTCAACAAAATCTGGCGAAGTGGCGTGTTTCCCGTCAGCTGGCGAAATGCTATCGTCGTTCCAATCCCGAAACCGAATTGCCAGGACTCCGGACCTGATGCCTTCCGGCCAATCTCGCTCACCAGCTGTATGGCGAAATTGTTTGAGTGGATCATCAACCGTCGTTTGGTCACGGAGCTGGAATAGAAAGGTCTGTTTGACAAGCGCCAGCACGTCTTCTGTCCTGGACGTGGCACCGACACTTATTTTGCAGAGCTTGAAAAACCACTTCCAAATATCGACGAGCACTGCCTCATAGCCTCCATTATCTGGTGATGGTCAAACTGCGCCCAAAACTCTCCGTCGTTAACAACGTACGGTATTGACGACCACACCGGTATGACCAAAATCAGCTTAAGCAACCGGATGTCGCAACTGCATACGTGAAGCCCCTCTTGAAGACTGCTGGAGGAGGACAGTGAAGGCAGCCATCAACAATGCAGCTGAGAGCAACGTCGGGTACGTAGGACGGAGTCAACGGAACGTTTGGTTCGACGAGGAATGTATGCAGATTCTGGAGGAGAAGAACGCAGCGCGGGCGGTCATGCTGCAGCAAGGGACCCGGCAGAACGTGGAGCATTATAGACGGAAACGGCAACAACAGACCCGCCCCTTTCGGGAGAAAAAACGCCGCCTGGAGGAGACGGAGTGTGAGGAGATGGAACAGCTGTGCCGGTCTCAAGAAACACGCAAGTTCTATTAAAAGATCAACGCATCCTGCAACGGCTTTGTGCCGTGAGCCGAATTGTGCAGGGATAAGGATGGGAGCATTTTGACGGACGAGCGTGAAGTGATCGAAAGGTGGAAGCAGTATTTCGATGAACATCTGAATGGCGCTGTGAGCACAGGCAATGAGGGTCGGGACAACGGAGGAAATGCCTTCGTCGGTACTGCGGAGGATGGAAACCAACCAGCCCCCACTTTGAGGGAGGTTAATGATGCCATTCACCAGCTCAAGAACAATAAAGCTGCTGGTAAGGATGGTATCGGAGCTGAACTCATCAAGATGGGCCCGGAGAAGCTTGCCATTTGTCTGCATAAGCTGATAGTCAGAATCTGGGAAACGGAACAGCTACCGGAGGAGTGGAAGGAAGGGGTAATATGCCCCATCTACAGGAAAGGCGACAAGTAAGATTGTGAGAACTTTCGAGCGATCATCATTTACTGTACGGCAAATCCTCCAAAAATGTCGTGAATACCAGGTCCCAACGCATCATCTTTTCATCGATTTCAAGGTGGCATACGATAGTATCGACCGCGTAGAGCTATGGAAAATCATGGACGAGAACAGCTTTCCCGGGAAGCTCACGAGACTGATAAGAGCGACGATGGAAGGTGTGCAAAATTGTGTGAAGGTTTCAGGCGAACATTCCAGTTCGTTTGGATCCCGCCGGGGACTACGACAAGGTGATGGACTTTCGTGCCTGTTATTCAATATTGCGCTAGAAAGTGTTATGCGGAAAGCCGGGCTCAACAGCTGGGGTACGATTTTCATGAGATCCGGACAATTTGTTTGCTTCATGGATTATATGGACATCGTCGGCCGAACATTTGAAAAGGTGGCAGACCTGTACACCCGCCTGAAACGCGAGGCAGCGAAAGTTGGACTGTTCGAGATTGCGTCCAAGACAAAGTACATACTAGCTGGTGGGGCCGAGCGCGACAGGGCTCGCCTAGGTAGCAGTGTTACTAAAGACGGTGATACGTTCGAGGTGGTCGACGAGTTCATCTACCTTGGATCCTTGCTGACGGCTGGCAATCACGTTAGCCGTGAAATACGGAGGCGCATCATCAGTGGAAGTCGGGCCTACTATGGCCTCCACAAGAAGTTGCGGTCAAAAAAGATTCACACCCGCACCAAATGTACCATGTACAAATCGCTCATAAGGCCGGTAGTCCTCTACGAACATGAAACGTGAACGATGCTCGAGGAGGACTTCCAAGTACTTGGAGTCTTCAATCGTCAGGTGCTTAGGACGATCTTTGGCGGTGTGCAGGAAAACGATATGTGGCGGCGAAGGATGAACCACGAGCTCGCCCAACTCTACGGTGAACCCAGTATCCAAAAGGTGGCCAAAGCTGGAAGGCTACGATGGGTGGGGTATGTTGCAAGAATTCCGGACAGCAACCCTGCAAAGATGGTAGTCGCGTCGGATCCGGCTGGTACAGGAAGGCATGGAGTGCAGCGTGCTAGGTGGGCCGATCAAGTGCTTGTCGATTTGGCGAGCGTGGGGCAGAACCGAAGATGGAGAGATACGGCGACAAACCGAGTATTGTGGCGTGAAATTGTTGATTCAGTGTTATTTTTATAGATGTTTACTAAATAAATCAAAAAAGTTCTCTGAAAAAATTACAGAAAATAATTATAAAAGATCTTAAAAATGTAGTTTCACATATTTTCCACAAACTAATTATAGAGTCCTAAACAAAACCTTACCATATTTTTCAACCATCACTCAGTGACATCTCCATTTTGAATTGAAAAAACACCTGAAAACAACTGCTATTGCGTATTATAACAGCACTCGATGTCCCCACATACAATAACATACGACATTCCTATTCCAATGGCAAGACAAGAGGCAGTCCTCTGAAGCACCCAGAAGTATGTTCTGTTCATAATTACCCAAAGCATCACTCGGTACATCCATTTTGAATTCCATTCACCGACCCAAGTGAACTTTCTGGTCTGACCTTTTTTGTTGGTTTCAATACGAACGCAGCTGCATGCCACTTCGCATTATGCTCCGGTGGGTTTTTCATCTATTAGCCCATAATAGGCTGGTCTTGGGGTTCGCAGTGGCCACACTCCGTGCAAATGTTGGCCATATATGCAAATCTTACTCAAATGGCTTAAAATCTTAATTCATTATCAAAACATGATTTTTTGGAAGCATCTGAATAGAAATGGTCGCAAATAAAAAAATCGATATTTCAGTAACATTTGTCAGAATCCATTTAAAATAAGCATATTTCTTCATATTACTTAATAAAACCGTCTAAACACTAAAATGTATGGAAACGTTATTATTTGCATAACATATATAAGTAGGGGCCTTCCTTAGTCAAGTGTTTAGAGTTCGCAGCTACAAAGCAAAGCCATGCTGAAGATGTCTGGGTTCGATTCCCGGTCGGTCCACTATCTTTTCGTAATGGAAATTTACTTGACTTCTCTGGGCATAGAGTATGATCGTACCTGTCACATGGTATACGAATGCGAAAATGACAACTTTGGCAAAGAAAGCTCGCAGTTAATAACTGTGGAAGTGCTCATTGAACCTTAACCCTCAAAGCCCCGGGACAGACCTTCCATTTTCAATCTACTGGTGCTCAGAAACAAATAAGTTTAACGAAATGCGGTTTTCACTATGATCGATAGGATGAGTTAGACTTCCTGCGAGTGGGGTTATCAAACCGGAAGTTCAGGTCTGGACATGTTTTTTTAACCGGAAATAAATGTTCCCTAGTCACATATTTTATAACTTTAACAACGAAACCAATGAATAACGATAAGTTTTAGCTATTTTTAGACATTATGTAACGGACCAAGGCAAGAATACACCATTTGGTTTAATTTCGTGCATGGAACGAAAACCGGAACCTGGTTCCGGAAGTACTTTACGGGTAGGAGCCAAGGCCAAGGAACACATGTAAATTTGACCTGAAGCAACATATGCGGCTACTTGAATGTCATGAAATCATATCAGGAAGCCAATGCAAGACATCAACTCTCAATATTGTCAATTGTACCAAATGGCCAAGGCTGGGTTGTAGGGTCACTTCCGGTGAACCAGGAGACAGATAACAGATATGGATGAAGCACAAAACTAGGCATGCGACTGCTCAAACTTCATGAAATAGCCTCAGCGTTGCTGTAAGAACATGCTTCTATCCTATATGGACACTTAGACCAGATTGTCAAACGTTGTCCGGATTCTGAGGTCACTTCCAGTGAATCTGTAAACAAACATAAGCAGCAGATAAAACTAGACATGCGACCGTTCGGACTTCATGAAAGAACCCCAGCGTAGCTGTAAGACCATGCTTTTTGTCTGTATGGACACTTCGGCTTTGATGATCAGACAATGACCGGATTTTGAGGTCACTTCCGGTGAATCAGAAACAAACATAATTGGCATAACTAGGCATGTGACCGCTCAAATTTTAAGAAATAACTTCAGCGTTGCTATAAGAACGTGCTTTTGTCTGTATTGTATACTTAAATACTTCGGCCTGATGAACATACAATGGCCAGTTTCTGAGGTCACTTCCGGTGAACTAGAAGACACACATGAATAAAGTATAAAAAGAGGAGCGCGGCTATTTAAACATCACAAAATCGCCTAAGCTCTGCTTTGTTGTTTGCAATTGTTAAATACACAAGCTATAAGAATTTCGTACACATTTTTTGGTAAAAGAGAAATGATTTCTTTTTTCATATTTGTTTCTTGATTCAGCAGAACGGATCTCAAATTCCGGACATTTGGCTGAAGTGTTGATACATGTTCTCTTGGTTCACCGGAAGTGAACTCATAATCTGATTACTGTCTAGTTATATGGCCGAAGTATCAACACATGTAAAAAGCATGTTCATACAGCAACGACATTATTTTCTGATGCCTGAACGGTCGCATGCTTATTTTCAATTCTCTATGTTTGTTCCTGATTCACCGGAAGTGACCTCAAAATCTGGTCATTGTCTGGTCATCTGGCCAAAGTGTCCATACAGGCAAAAAGCATGGTCTTACAGCAATGCTGAGGTTCTTTCATGAAGTTTGAGCGGTTGCATGTCTAGTTTTACCTGTTATTTATGTTTGTCCGCGGCACCAACCCGTTAAGTACTTCCGGAACCAGGTCCCGGTTTTCGTTCCATGCACGAAAATAAACCAAATGGTGTATTCTTGCCTTGGTCCGTTACATAATGTCTAAAAATAGCTAAAACTTATCGTTAAACATTGGTTTCGTTGTTAAAATTATAACATATGTGACTAGGGAACACTCATTTCCGGTTGAAAAACATGTCCAGATATGAACTTCCGGTTTGAAAACCCCACTCGCAGGAAGTCTAACTCATCCCATCGATCATAGTGAAAACAACATTTCGTTAAACTTATTTGTTTCTGAGCACCAGTCGGTTGAAAATGAAAGATCTGTCCCGGGGCTTTGAGGGTTAAGCGGAGAAGCAGGCTCTGTTTCAGCGAGGACGTTATGCCAAGAAGAAAACGATAGAAGTAAAATATCGTCGGGAAACTTTTCGTCATCTTCAAGATAAAATAATACGTTCTTATAGATTGAACTGCTGATAAATTTAACCGCTGTAATAATATTCTTATATATTAAACCGCCTGTAAACATGGTTGAGATTTACTACAGAAACAGCCGTTTTGAAGGAATAACATCCACAAATAATAGGAAATTATATGGGTCAAATTTGGCTGATGACTGTACAGTTCAAAAGATGTAAAATAATCTTAATATACACCAATCGTACTGGAACATTGGGGTACTCATATTAAATACTTTTGTTTTACTGTTGGCCAACTGTGGGCCACTGTGTGGTGGTGGGGGAGGGGATTCTCCAAGCAGTTCTAGTGTACACACCCCAGGTCACAGTTTTGAAAAGCCTTCCGCATGTGTGGTGCAAATGGGAAAATTTCAAGTAGCATAAAAAAAGGGAATAAGAAAACCAGCCACTGAACAGGGCAATGGCGAATCTGGCTTTTCATGCAGGCCATTCACGATGTTGGAGCCAATGATGAAATAGAAGGGGGCACATGCTTTTCATTAGATGCATTGCATAGGTGCATGCTTGCATAGTGTAATTATTCGTCGGTGCATGCATGCATCGTGAGTTTGGGTGGTAATCTATGTGAAAATGTTTTGTGACCAAAAACGTTGCATGAATATGGTTTCGGTTGAATAGGTTGTAAGGATTCGTTATTAGTTTATTAAATATTCTCTTTAAAAACCTAAGCCTTCTTATCTACAAATAAAAAGCGTTTTAAGTTAAAAGCAGACATCGAAGAACAAAAATCTTCTTAAAATTGTGAAAGGATGCAAAACAAAACACGGTGAAATTATAAGCACCGCCACATGGCCTTTCAAGACAGTCAGTGCTGAATAGCTGAATGGATAGTCAGTGGTGAATGAAAGGTCTTATCATTTTGTTTAGTGGACTTTTTATGTTAATGAAATCGTAAATGATTTTATTGACATCCGTCACCTACTTTGTTATGATGTTTTACAATTATTAGATCCAAAAAATTATTTTGGTTGAACAATTATTTCCATTTGATTTGGTTGAATTATTTCCATGAACCCCTAAGAAAAGCTGTTGTACAAAGCTAGACATTGCTTTCCGCAGAACAATAATCCTGTTTTCAAAAACAATTTATACATTGCTTTTCTTCACTATTCTTTGAAGAAAATTATCAACAATATTTCAAAATTATCAACAATATTTCATCAATCTTTGGCGCAAGTCCACTCTACACCCAAGGTTGGAAAAAATCTTGAAAATAATCTTCACCATCATTTTTTTTTAAATTTTATGGTCATGAATCATGGAAAAATTGTAAGAGGTTAGTGTTTTGGATTAAACTTACGCTTCAAATGATTTTGTATGACGAAAATTCAACTTTGTTTATTAACACACGCTTCATAAAAATGTTATGGGAAAGATGTGTGATAACATATTTTGTTATCAAATTCTTATCAAAAATATCTGTTATCATTTTGATATCATCCAGTTATTCGCCTTTGCTGTCAAAATCGAAATGTCCCCCATGCAAGGTTCCCTCGGGGCACTTAGCGGCGCCATGAGTGGCCAAATCTGTACAAGACTCTTTTTTAATTTATAATAGGATATTTTATGATAAGCTAGGGAGAAAACAATATTGCGCGACATATTTTGAGTGAATAAATTGTTTGATCCCAATTCGGATCCACTACCGGCACCGATTCCGGAGAAATGGCCATATCTTGATTGTTTCTGGATCGATCTTAATAATTGGCGCACCAATCGCTTTAGAATTTGATCTTCTATCGCCATGTGTAGTAAAATTTTGAATTTTTAGCCGAGACCTTTACTAAAAACATGTCATAATTTTACTGCATAAGACATGCTTCCGGAAATCCGGATTATCACCGGTATCCGGTGGTCATAGTTCATCTCCGTGGATTCACCTCAAAACTAGATTAGTTGACCCGTCCATTACTTCTTAAAGAATTGAAATCGGTCAATTTTTGTCAAAGTTACAGCATTCCAAAGTTGGCCCAATTTTTGCCTGTCTCAGTTATTTTGACAACCCCCTGTATATCAAATATTCCATCATTTGCGATACTTTAAAAATGAGGAGGGTGCAAAAAAAGGGGGAGGGCTTCCTGCAAATCTTATTACAACTCTTCATATTGGACTTAACGTTTTAAACATTATATGGCACATGAATTCCGCTGTCCTGAATATAAAACACTGTGTCGGTTTATTGATTAGATTAGATTTTTAAATAAAAAATGCAAAAAGTTCAAGTATATTTTAAAGATGACCTGGGGCAGACACGAACATTCTGAAAACGCCATTATTTGTGTTTATTTTTATACTGTCAAGCCCGGGTTGTCCGGTCTCTGTGCATTCAGATCGACTTTTTTTGTCGAACAGTGTAATGTTGCGGTCTTCAGTAAAGTTATTCAGCAGTTCAAGGACATTCGAAAATCAAATAGTTTGGTTCGCAATTTTGCCGCTAGGTAACGCTAGTGAGTATGTAAAATTGAGAATTTTTAACAAGTTATATCTTGTGATCCATATGAGATAGAAAGTTCAAGTATTCGGCAAAGTTGTTCAGAATGTCAAGTACCTCCGGAAAACAGGTAATTTGATTCAAAATTTACCGCTAGGTAGCGCTAGTGTGCAGATAAAAATGTGCTTTTATTTCATCATCCTGATAAGATCCAGAAAGATCGAGTCTTCAACAAAGTTGATTATAAATTCAAGGACATCCGAATTGCAAACTGTTTGGTACTAAACCCCTTAGAAAAGCTATTGTTCAAAGCTAGACATTGCTATTCGCAGAACAAAAATCTTGTTTTCGAAAACAATTTATACTTTGCTTTTCTTCACTATTCTTTTGAAGATAGAGCTTTAAAATTATCAACAATATTTCATCAATGTTTGGCGCAAGTCCACTCTACACCCAGGGTGGGAAAAATCTTGAAATTGACTATGCAGTAGCCAAGCAAAGCTGTGGTTTGTTTTGCTTAGCCAGTGAAATTCACGCCCATCGCTGCTGTAGGAAAAAAGCTTTGAAAATATAACAACACCCGTTGCTAAGAACAGTAAAAAATTACTGTAGAAAAATGTTCATTTTCTGCTGCATTTCCCGCATTTAGAGTCTTCAATGACACTACTGATTTAGAAAATTCATGCACCCAATATGGACCAATGCACGAATTCACTATTTGACGTTTGAGCGGTGTTGTGTTATTTATGCGACCATGGAAACGAGTGAATTTGGTAGCGCTTAAACGTCAAATAGTAAACCCGTGCTTAGGTCCATAGGCTACTTGATGCGATTCATGGTTTTTACCTACAGTACTGGGAAGAGCCACGTGAGTTTTTCGAAATTCAAGCCTACTACTATTACCATTCCCAGCACTGGCTACACTTATTCTAGTAGTTTTTTTTTAATCTGTTGAAGATCAGTAAGCTGTACTTATTTGAATTCAATTATACTAGGCTAGTTTAAGGCGAAGTAGGCCGTCATTGAAATTTGTAAGCGTCGTGTTGCTAATTCATCTCAGGATTTCGAAACAAAGAAAATCAGCTGGTTTTGCACTGACACAGCTGAAAAAGTATCAGCATATTTTATGCATGTTAGTGCGTACAGTGATACTTTTTCAAGTCAATATAAACTATCAAGACTGAGTTTTATCACTTTGAAATTGCAAGCAGCAATGTCATCATGGCTGCCAAACCGAATGACGAGCTTCTTAGTCCTAAGTATTATGCAACAAACTTCCTTTTTTTCCTATCCGCCAACTGAACCAGACGTTTTTATTGCGTACTCCCAATAGGTTATAGGCCCAGCGACTACACCTATTTCCCAGTTATTCGTCACAATTCACAGCGGTACCTGTTTGCCTTGGCGGTCAAGTACAATCTTCAAATAAACCAGATGGATTCAATTAACGCGTTCTTTCAGTGCAAGCTAGATGAGGAGATTTACATGGAGCAACTGCCATGCTTCGTAAGGCCAGGAGAACGACAGCTAGCATGTCGCCTGAACAAGGCTCGTTGGTTATTCCAATGCGGACTGGGTGTCCGATCTCGACGATAGACGGTCAACGAGCGGGTACGTATTCCTGCTGCAAGGAGGAGCAGTATTCAGACCACCGTATCACTCTTCACGTGTGAGGCGGAGTTCCTCCTCCTGAATCCGAATATACTTGACACATTCCTAACAGGGCAATATAATTCGATATAAACAATAATTAAAGTTCAAGAATGCCGCAGAAAATGCCTAAATGTAGGCAGTTTCCAAAGGATTTTCTTAATATGTAACATTTTTTTTTATTTCAATAAAACGAGCTAATTGATACAAATGTTGATTGTAAAATCTGTTTAAGGGATATGTTTTAAGCATCCTCACAAACTTTCAGGCTGACACCATGTTCAAGTCCTTGTTTCGAACTTGAAGTTAATAGATTTCCCTTAACACCATCCCAAACATGGTTCTGGAATTTGACATTATTTTCATATAAATAAACATTCTCTGACACAAAAAAAATGACTACACCCAATTCGATACTGTTTAAGACAAACAACGCTCATTTACCACATATTGCATTGATTTCAGTGCACTATTGGTAAGAAATGAAATAGTGTGATCAATTTCACCCGAATTTACGGTACTTAGATTGCACAAAAATTTCGAAGGCACTAATCTCGCGAAGGAAGTATCCAACAACAATGCATTTTTTATTTTGGCTTTGTGCACTATCAGAAAGCATAAAATAAGAAGATCAGGAACGTTCGCCTACTATTTCTCCAGTTTTGAAAACGTGAGTAGGGTCACAAGTCGGCCATTGTGACGACCATCTTTGGACTCCGAGATGTTTTACCTTAAGGAGGAGTGTTGATGATGAAGTAAGCTGTGCTTATTTGAATAAAATTATAGTAAGCTTGTTTTATTATTATGCAACTAGTGGTCCCCGCAAACTTCGTCTTGCCATTCAAGTAGGCCGTTGAAAACCGCCATCAAACGTCGTCCCATCCAAAATTACAGTTCCGTTCGCTCCCATTTTTAGACTTCCCCGGTGAATATTCTAAACTTTCTATACACACAAACACGTCAGAACACCTCACAAACATTTTAATGAAAGAATTTTCAAAATCCGATAGCCCGTTCTGAAGCCATTTCGTGACATACAAACACCATTTCATTTTTATTTATATAGATAAATTTCCTCTTTTATTCCAACTATCAACTGAACCAGACGTTCTCACAAGTTTTCCAAACATGTTCGCATATTTACCGATCTAGGTTTCATCACATATTTCATAAAAGTGCTATTTTTGATACCCAGCCACCCCACACTGGGGCAGAATCGAAAAAACGCGGAAACAACATGTAGTTCTTCGGAATGAAGAGATAGACATTTGATGTCTTCTGCGAAAATGATCTTTTCAATGAGGCCGATGTTTCGAGATGAGGTCATATTTTTAGTGTTATTCGCATAAATGACTCAAATCCCATTTCGGTCAAATGGCAGTTTAGGTGTATGGTTTCTTCGGCAAAGTTGATCTTTTTTTATGCTGAAAATAATTGCTGAAGACGTCAAATTTCCAAGGCCTACTATTTTTGAAATTAATGCATTTTTTAATAAATGTGCTAAAAACCGAAATTTTTGAGTTTGCTGGAAATAACTGCTGAAGACGTAAAATTTCCAAAACCTTCTATTTTTGAAATGAAGGCGTTTTTTAAAAAATGTGCTTAAAACCGTTTTTTTAGTTTTGCTTGTAAATTTTCAATTAAAAAACCATATATCACCTATTATTAACATATATCAGGTCTGGTGAAAATTTGATGGTAAAAATAATATTATGTTTGATTTTTTTTAGTAAAATATTCATAAAACAGGGATATTGCGTATAGGCCATTCTTGCGATCGGGCAAATTCGGGCAGGTGTTTTCATCGCCATCCTCTTACGAAAGATCAGAGCATTCATGTCTATTTTTTTTTCAAGGATATGATATTTAAATTTTTTTCTATGCGATCTGGAACTAGACTAAGTTTATAAAAGGTTCAAAATTATTTAACATTACAATGTATAAGTTTTCCAATAAAAACAAAAGTTCAACATAATCATGAGCATTCTTGCAGTTTACTGGTAGTCAAATGACTTAGCTATTTGCTTTTTAAATTGCTTGTATATAAGCTATTCGCAGAAAGATCTTAAGCGCCAGACTCATCCCATCACACCATTTCGGTCTAATTGATATTTAGATACATGATTTCTTCGGCAAAGTCAATCGTTATTTTAAGCGGAAAGCAATTAACAAAAAGGTCAAATTGCCAAAGCCTACTATTTTAAATGATAAATTTTGCTAGTTTTGCATTTTTTTTCCAGTTTAAATACCATTTAATCCCTCTGATTATGTCAATCATTGGCATAAGGCAGAGCTGGTAAGAATTTGATGGTTAAACAAAAACTTTGTTTGATTGCTGCAAGCATAGCCTTTAGGCAACATCCCTGTTATTTTTTTATTTTTTGGATATTTTATTAAAAAAATCAAACAAGATATAATTTTTACCATCAATTTTTCACCAGACCTTATTTATGTTAATTAATGAGATAATTATTGGTGATATATAGTGTTTTAATTGAAAAATTACAAGCAAAACTAAAAAAATCGGTTTGAGCACATTTTTTAAAAAATTCCTTTATTACAAAAATAGTAGGCCTTGGAAATTTGACGTCTTCAGCAATTATTTTCAGCAAAAATAACGATAAACTTTGCCGAAGAAACCATACAGCTTAACTGCCATTTGACCGAAATGGTATTTGAGTCATTTATGCGAATAACACTAAAAAATATCACTTCATCTCAAAACGTCGGCCTCATTGAAAGGATCATTTTCGCAGAAGACATCAAACGTCTATCTCTTCATTCCGAAGAACTACAGGTTGTTCAAGGATTCTATGACACTACCCCGAACGCCACTACCCCGAATGCCACTACCCCGAACGCCATTACCCCGAAAGCAATTACCCCGAATGGGTCATTACCCCGAACGCCACTACCCCGAATGGGTCACTACCCCGAACGCCATTACCCCGAATGGATAACATTTTGAGACATATTCTAGTTAGAGAGTGGGGAGATAATTGTACGATTCCTTTTGAGTATTTCACGAGTTTGGGTCAAAAATGTATTTTTCAAATATTAGAAGATAAAAAAAAGCAGCTAATTATTCAGCAAATAATTTTTACACACTAAGTTTTGTCCTCTAATTTTGGGAAGATTCACACAGCCACATTGCAATGCTCTGAAGAACAGCCTATTTCGAAAAGAAGGGTCAATTTATTATGAGAAGGATAGCTATAATATGCACAAAATTAGGATGTAGTAAAGTCTCTTATTGGACGTCGGTAGCCACTTCATTTTTATATGTGTCGGGCATTAAGATTAAGATCTTCTTAAAGATTTTGTTTCGTAAACGATGGTAATGGAAGTTCACCCTGAGATAGTCGCTGCAAGTGTTGTTCTATGGAACCCGCCTAAAAACCAACCTAATAGACGACCGTTCCGCTATCGCACTTGTACACTAGTGTGGGACAACATTTAGATTCTCGCTCCAGTCCGTTTTTTGGATTGCATTTAGGTCCCATAACAACTGTGCAAAATTTCAGTTCGATCGGATAAACTATATTTTAGCGCCAGCCGTTCAAAATTTGTATGGGATTTACTATGGGAAAACTTACTTTTTCAAAGAAAAATCGCCAGAGGTCGTCCATTGATCTCTATAAAAATTCAGAACACAGGCCTCGATAGGTATTTTATGATGAAGAATATTGCCGAAGACCGCGAAACAATCCGACACTTGTGAAAAAAGTTATTCAATGAAAACCTATTGGCAACGAGACGTTGGTGTTAATTAATGGTGTAAAGGAATAACAATAATAACAAAATCGGGCAAAATTTCCGAATAGTCACAAGCGCTAAAAAATAGTTTCTCCGATCGAGCTGAAATTTTGCACAGTTGTTATGGGACCTAAATGCAATCTAAAAAGTGGACTGGAGCGAGAATCTAAATTTTTCATATAACCGTGTCCCAGGCTATTGTACACTTGTACATGTTAGAAAAATCGGCGGCCTCTGATTGACGCTACAGTAAGAACTTTTGTTGATTTGTGGGATCATTAATTAGAATTTCTGTAAGATAACCACAAAACAAATATTTTTTGATTCAAGATAATGAAGAAATGATGATGGCAGAAAAGTGGTGAGTAAATCCTGTCTGTTTTAATACAAGAAGATAAAAGAAAGGGAAAATTGCCGATTAGAATTATAGCAGGAATCACTTTAGTGAATGCCTTCAAGATATATCCCTTTTTTAAAAATCTGTGCTATATGGAAATATTAGTGACTAGCTTATCCAACAAAATCGTGAAAGAACAGCCTATTTAAAAAAGAAGGGCAAACTTCTGGTGAAATGTTTGCAGCTATGACGTGAATGATCACTGTAACAACGTGATGCTATGACACAACCTATATTCATAAGAAGGAAAATATTTGTTCAAAAACAAAATGGAAATATGAACACCACCAACAAGTCCAAATACCGGTGATTACGCATCTGTTAAGCAACACCAAATTGAGGGTTATGGATTCGAATTCCTTTCAGTCAATGAAAGGCTTATTTTATTAAAGCCCATTCACAAATTTCGTAACGCTGAAGGGAGCAAAAAAGTTTGTGGTGGTTGTCCTCAAAATGTTACAGCCCAATTACAATATGTAGAATTTCCATACAAAACAAAATACGAGGGGGTGGGTAGGTGTTAAAAATTGCAATTTTTGGCGAAATGAAATTTGTGAATGAACCCTTGAATTGCGAAGGTGCCCACTGAGCTGATAAACAGGCACTGGCTCAGAAAGAATGAGAAGAATATTGTTGCCATCAAGATATTTCGAAAGAATAGCTGGCATATAAAAGAAGGGAAAATATATGATGAACATTTTACCGACGAATTTTACGTGCCATTAATTACCAGTCTTCATTAGAGACGCATTTTTGTACGCAAAACAAGAGACTGTACTGTATCTCATACTATTCGGGGTAATGGCTCATTCGGGGTAGTGGCGTTCGGGGTAATGACCCATTCGGGGTAATGGCTTTCGGGGTAGTGACCCATTCGGGGTAGTGGTGTTCGGGGTAGAGGCGTTCGGGGTAATGGCGTTCGGGGTAATGGGATGGAGCCTGTTCAAGCGCTTTTTGATTCTGCCACAGTGTGCACCCCCTCTTATCGCTTTTTGTATGAATTTTCAACAAATTTTATAAAAGAGCCGTAACATCTCCAACCCACCTCCAGCGTTATAAAATTTGTGAATAAGCCCAAACTCTAAATCGTTATCAATTCCATATACACGTTTGGATCAGATTTTTTAAAATAATTCTGGAGAATATTCCTAAATATACCTGGAGAAACTATTTGAGACACTTTTGGCAGATTGCTTGCTGGTATGTTATAGGGGTATTTTTGGTAGAAGAAGTTAAAAGATTATTAATATACCTGGCACTACTCTAACGCCATTTATAGAAGTGCCATGAGAAATCTTTGTAAAAAATTTAAGAGAAATTTATTGAAAAGCTTCCTGATGAAACTCTAACGCATGTTCTTGTGAATTGTTCTGCAAAGCTTCTGAAGGAGATGGTATACCGTTTTGAATCATATTACGGACAGCTTCATATTCCGGACACTCTACTTTGTATGGGAAACATTTCACATGAAATGTTTCAATTTTTGTTGTTCAAAAGTTCTCACTTTCGAGGCTCGTTTTAATAAGCTTTTTCCATAAAAATCTATGCAAACTTACAATTCCCAACTGCCTTAGATGTCTCTTTAGTGGCTTGACGACTTCAATTGATGAGTTGACTTTTCTATTAATGATTTCCATGAGCTGTCCGGAGTTCAAATCAAAGTGTCCGGAATATGAGGCAAAAGTGAAGAAGCGTCCGGAATAAGAATCATGAAAAGGCCACACATTTCGATTTATTTTAAATTATTCAAGTTGTGGAAGCATATTCTTTAAGCACCATCTGAAAGTTAAAGTTTTCCGACGCTCGATAACGCTGAGAAATTATAAAGAATGATTTATTTTGTATGCTCTATGATGAGTTATACTTCACTAAGGACTTAAAAGTCCGTAATATGAATCAAAACGGTACAAGTAACTTGTAAAGTTTTGAAAAAGTTTCGTGGCATTTGTGGAGTGACGTTAGGGAAAACTTTTGAATGAAGTCTATGCGGAAGTTCTTTAAAAAATCCTTAGCAGATTTGCTTTAAAATATTTGAAGTTATTCATTGAGTTTTGAATTTTTATGGAAATACTGTTAGATTCTTGAATAAATTTCTTGAGAATTTGCCTAAGATATATTGTCAAAGTCTCAGAGATATTTTACTATAATACACTGCGGAACACTTTTTTGTCTCCAGCATCAAAATACCTCTATTTACTTAATTAAGGGTTGCTGAATCCATTGCTGTTTACAGAAATATCATAGCACGTCTAGTTTTTGAGATATTGATTGTTGAAAATGCAAAAAATACTATTCCAGCCAACTTGCATGCAAGTTTGCCAGCTTGTATGGCAATTTATTTACTTAATTTGCCACTGAATTCAAACTTTATGTGTATAACAATACTTATCATCAAAGTTTATAACATTTTTGATACGGAAAAGTTATTTTTTGATGGTTCAGAAAAGTATTGTATTTTGCCATATAAGAGAAACGAAGAATTTTGTATGAAGACTGCAAGCATGTTCAAAAAGATCGGTTTAATCTAAATTTAATCGTGAAATTTCAACCAAAATATATCTAAAACGAAAGTTTAAGTCCTCTTTTGCATGCTTGGTGGATAAGATCACAAAAAAGTTTGATAAAATATAGCGGACTTTGGGGCAAGTGTGCCATAGGGGCAAGTGTGCCACCCCTGCTTTTTATAAAAACTACGATATATATTTTCTCTTTGAGCTTAACAATATGTTCCCTTATAATTCATAATACAATGATCAAAATGTGATGAAAATTACTCTATTTTTCACGTATTTACATCAACTTGTGCAAATGCAACCAAATTTGAGTGGATTTTTATAAGATTTCGTTGTTTCTAAATAGCATGGTGAAGGGTAAATTGTTAACAGTTTTTTCTAACGTACTGTACATCGTTAAACTAATCAAATGTGTAAGTTATTGTGGCATTTGAACGAAAAAATTATTTAGTTTTACATACGAAATCGAGTTTGGTTGAAATTTATACTTATTGGGGCAAGTGTGCCACCTATTTAGTTAACAAAAATTGTTGGGGTGAAATTTATCAAATTGTAATCATCATAATAATAAACCAAAATGAGGCACCAGTAGTAGTTTCTGAAGTTTAGTAGGGGAATAATTGACATGTTTGCCCCCCAAAGTGATTTTTTCTTAATAATTAAAAAAAATAATTAATAACATGTTTTTTGGCTTATTAAGTACCGTTTTACATATCTTTATCACTATTTTACCGTTATTTAGTACTGATCTAGTTTAATATTATACATATTCACCGTAATATATGGGTAATACATATATTGTATTGAATGGAGACAAAAATAACCATTTTAGTTATTCGAATTGAATAATAGGGAGTTACGCATGTGTTGAACCTTGTCATAAAGCATCCCCTTATTACGGTAAACTTAAAATTATTTTTTAAACTATCGATTAGCGTCTGCTTTGTAAGAAGTATTAATAGGAAATAAATAAAATTTCATTTCAAGTAGAATTACATGCGATGTTCATTCGGTGGCCGTCTTGCCCCATATGGGTGGCACACTTGCCCCATAGTGTCGAAAAATCGGTTATTTTGGATGATATTTGAGAAGCTCCAAAACTAATACTTTTTGAAATTATTTTCTTTTTAAATGACACAGTGTTTATGAAAAGATGTGAAACTAACATCATGAGGTTAAATTAGTGGATTTAACAAGCTTTAGGCAAAGTTGGGGAACAATTTGCTTAAGGTGGCACACTTGCCCCAAATTCCGCTACTTCAAATTTTAGGTAAACATCAATAAAACCAATGTTAAATACAACTATGGCGACCTGTAGCTAAAAATTGTGACATGTTGGGAAATTTCTGAGAACGGCATCAGATTCAGCAACCCCAAATCTACTAGAGACACATAATTTGATTCTTGAGACACGCAAAAATGTCATTTTTGTTGCGCTGTGATATTAAAGATGTTATCATATTCTGAATTGAATTTCTGATAATGTGCAATGGGTGATTTTTTACTCCAATTCTAGGCTGTAATTTTTTAACAGAAAAACTTGCTCTAGTAACCGCACAAGCAGTTGCCAGAATAGCCACAACTACGTATACATTTTTGATTTAGAATAGAGTGACGAGACGTCCCAGTTTTCGCGAGACAGTCCTGCATTTTCAACATTTGTCCCGCGCAACGTCCAGTATTTCACTCAAATCATGAAAATAACCCTCGTATCTAGAGAAGTTCTTGTTTATTCTTCACTGTTAAAATTCTCTAAGAATTGCATTCAGGGTGATATAAGTACCCCTCTTAAGATTCTATGATAATCTTGCTTGGGAATCTGTGCGATTCTGCCCCAGGATTCCATTAGGATCTTGCCCAGGATCGTTTGGAAACTATTGAAAAACTAGGTATGTGAGTTTATGATTTGGAAAAAATATCTATCGAAAAATGCTTTCAGGAACTCATTTATATTTAAGCACGAGTTTTTCGTTGGATTCTAAGATAATTATCTTACCTTTAATTTCAAAGATTCTGTTGATGGTTTTTTGAGTATCCTTAGAAAAAAAACATTTGTTAAAACTAGTAGACATTTTTCAATGTACTTAACCTAAATTTACCTAAATATATAACGCATTAATCGTGGTAATAGAAGATTGTAACGATCTTTGTCTAATATTTTTTTAATTTGACATTTGTTTCAATGTATCTATATTGAATATTCTATATAACTCATTAGTATTATAGGCGGAAAGAAGTTTCAGAAAAATTGTCAATATTGTATTCTGAATCCTCTGCAGAGCTTTCTTTCAGGTATTAATACAACTACTACATGTTGGTACAGCATACAACAAGGTTGGCCTGAAAATTTGTTTGAAGATCAAATGCTTGTTCTTTAGACAGAGTTTCGATTTCCCGCTAATAAGTGAATACAGACATTTTACATATTTGTTACATTTGGCTTGAATGCCTTCGATGTTATTTTCGGAAGGTCAATTTTTATCTAGCTCGAGCCCTAGATACTTAACTTCATTTGACAAATTTATTAACCGCTCTCATCGTAACAACATGTCTACTTGAAGGTTTCAAATAAAGAGCTTTTGGTTTATGTGGGAATATTATTAGTTGAGTTTCGGAAGTATTAGGAGAAATCTTCAAATTTTGCAAGTATGAAGAAAAAAAATCCAAACATGTTTGCAATCTAATACAGATGACACGCAGGCTTCGTCCTTTGGCGGAGAGGCCTGTGTCATCCGCAAACAAAGATTTTTGACATCCCTGAGGTAACTCAGGTAAGTCAGATGTGAAAATATTGTATGATAATGCTGCCTTGGGGAACACCAGCTCTTACAGGAAGTCTTTCAGACTTGGATTTTGTTTTTGTCGTTAATACGTGAACGATGGACGTTTACTAATTTATCATCTGCCGATACATCTTACTAGTGCAGTGTAGCATAAACCACAAGAGTCCGTGAATCGAAAATATTGTCAATGCTGATCATGCAACCATAAAGCCACATTATTAGCCCAAAACAGATAATAGTACAATGCCGAATGGCTGGTTTCACTCGAAAAATCCTTACCCTTTCCAGGAACCAAAACTTGCTGCACGTTGAGGAGAATCATCAGCCATTATGGCATTGCCGGTTAGGTTCTTCACAATCGACATCGCGGATTGCATTGGTTCGCTGCTAGATTTCGTACACTTCTGGCTCACCATTGTAGCTGAATGCCTGATGAAGGAATAACGAACGACAACGGCCACTCGAATGATTTTCCGCCTGGAATGAAGAATGGGCGAAATGTTTTCACGAATTTCCCTCGATTCTTAGTTATTTCCTGATCCAGTCTGTATTTTTTTTTTGGCTACGCTGCTTATAGAACATGATGATGACAACGACTTGGTAAAGAAAATATGGATATGCGATATTTCGGAAACGAAATTCCGTGGAATACCACAGAATCTGATTTCGACGAAAATTTATAGCAATAGAAGATTGCAACGATATTTATCTGAAATCATTAATTATTTGATTTTGTTCCAATGTTTGAACATAGGATATTCTATGTAACTCATTAGTACTATACCAAGGAGGAAGCTTCAGAACCATTTTCATAATTTTATTTTGAATTCTCTACAGAGCTTTCTTTTTGGTATTACATTAGCTAGTCCATATTGGTATAGCATACAACATGGCTGGCGTGAAAATCTGTTTGAAGATCAATAGCTTGTTCTTAAGGCAAATTTTCGCTTTTCTGTTAATCAATGGATACAGACATTTTATATATTTGTTACATTTGGCTTGAATGCCCTCAATATCATTTTTGAAAGTTAAATTCTTATCTAGCATGAGCCCTAGATACTTAACTTCATCTGACCAATTTATTGGAACCCCTCTCATCGTCACAACATGTTTACTTGAAGGTTTCAAATAAAGAGCTTTAGGTTTATGTGGGAATATTATAAGTTGACTTCTGGAAGCATTAGGAGAAATCTTCCATTTTTGAAAGTATGAAGAAAAAATATTCAAACTATTTTGCAATCTACTACAGATGGCATGCAGGCTTCCTCCTTTAACGGAGAGGCCTGTGGCATCCGCAAACAAAGATTTTTAACATCTCTGAGGTAATTCAGATGTGAAAATATTGTAAAATATTGGTCCCAAAAAGCTGCCTTGAGAAACATCTATTCTTACAGAAAGACTTTCAAGCTTAGAGTTCTGATAGCTTACCTGAAGTGTACGCAGTGCCGTAGCGTGCGGTTGGCCAGGTTGGCAACCGCCAAGGGCGCCAGCCTTTAGAGGGCGCCAAAATGCACGAAGCACTTGAAAAAATGGTATGTTTGAAATAATACCAACAAAGAATTTAAAAAAATGTGATTCTGAAAGAAGTTTTCAAATAAAATTGGTTGGTGTTCAGACAGACTGGAACACATGATTTTTTAGCTTTCTAGAGATACTTTAAGGATTCCATCAGTGTTGATTTCTTCGATGCTATTTTGATACTGATGTATCATCAAATAGATAGGTTCTATTATTACAGCAAATCATGCGAATATATTGATATTTGAAATGCCTGCAATACGTTTCCCTGAACCCTTCAAAAAGCACACAGTTCAGTCTGTCTGAACACCGACCAATTGATCGTCACAATCCAGATATAAATCTACAGAATGCCTTACAAGATTTTAATAGAAAATTGGACTCCCGAAAAAAAAATATTTAGCTTTGAGCAGGATGTTTGCGAAATATTGGGTATAATTTTCACAAGATCCTTTACATAATTGTTATAGAGTACGAAACATAATTCTAACAGAAAATCCTAAGCATGCCTGCAACACAAACCAAGATAGGTTTGGGGAAGATTTTTTTCAAGTGCCTATCAAGCGTTTTCCGAGGATAGAATTTTCAATTAATTTTAATCTGAGAATCCAATTAAGAGATTCCAGTATTTGGATTTTGATCTGAATAAGCCGATTGAAACATATTCAGAGAGTGTAGCAGTTCGTGAACCATAACAGTTCGTGGCACATCGCAATCGGAAAGCCCTATGAATGTAAACATTCACTTTCACGAGTCACGAGAGCGTTCAAGAACAGCAACTCTCACAGACTGCAACAGGGATGGAGGTAAGTCAGGTAATGCAGTCTTTAACAACCAAATTATAATCTATTGGATCATCAAACACCCCTTTGGTTGTAAACATAGCATTGAAAATGGAAAATATTCACCATTCTGTTTCTCAATCAGATCACTCTCGTCAGCGAATGTTTCAAGTGGTCTCACAAAGTATTCGGTTCCAAACAGTGGGTGGTGTGTGTCGGTCTTGTGTTCGTTCATGGATCGTTATCTTCCACGAACGATAAATGTCATGCGTGTTGTATGAATGCATGCGGATAAATTGGATGGAATTATGGCTCATGTGGTAAATTTTCCAAAGCCCGAGAGATTCTCTTGAAATCCTAAGCTGTTTTTTTTTCAGAGAATTTTAATGCAGTAAACGCGAACGTGAGTAATTGGTCATAAATTTAGGTATTGTTTCTCACATGAGAAATTTAATAGGCATATTTAACAGCAACAGATAATGAATTTTTCGAAAATTTTAAAAAAGGTTATGATGGTTTTGTGGAAACATGTTTTTCGAAGTGATAAATGTGTTTTTTTTTATCGGAGATCATATCTGAAGTTGTTTTGTGAAGTTTTGTTTTTACTTTTATTCGATTTGCTTGCGTATTACTCGAGAGTGCTATGTAATGGCCCCATCAATTGAATTCGTTTCGCGTGACTTGGTTTTTATCTCTCGTGCGTGTTTATTCAAAAATTGGTTCGTGGATGCTCGATTCGGGATGGATTAAGAACTGCAGTGCGTGCATTTTGATGGGCAGTGCTATGTTACGGCTCACACTATTGTTCATTATTAGAGGAGCGACAGAATGCGCGGATTTTTGAAAAAGGAATTTGGTGAGTTTGTTCTAATCAGCAGCGCATGATCGCAATGCGTAAATAATTCATTTGTCTGCCAACGTCTACCAAACGTATCCCATGGCACTATCCTTTGCATCAACATTCCACAACATCCCGTAACACCTATGAGAGGTCGTAGAGTTCTCTGCATCTTTCTTAAGTAGGTGTTCAATCAATCATCCGACGTGGCCAGGACAGCTCTCGATTATTGGAGGATGCGTCAATCTTGTCTAAGAGTTAGAGGTTAGTCCCAAATATCTGACTTTGGTAACGGACGGGAAGGAGGCAACCCTCATACAATGGTCTAGGACTGTACCACCTACGAATTTGTGCGAAATGCTTAATGCTAATGCTATTTTTAAAATTAGTTATGATGCCTGTTAAGTAATGTTTTACGTTAATAGTAGTTTACGCAACAAGTTGCAGAATTATGATTTTTACAGCACGAGTCGAAAATTGGTCCTACGAGGCTTGCCGGTAGGATAATTACGACCAGTGCTGCAAAAATCGAGTTGTGCAACGAGTTACGTACAACATTTTTTTGCAATTTCGTAGAAGATCACGACGGTATCAGAAATTATATCGGAATGCATTCACCATTATTTTACAATTTCTGAAAAATTGTTGTGTTATGATTCATAACGCAACTCAAAAAAGTTACGTAATGAGAAAGCGTTGTGTAGCACTGGTTTCAGTTGCGTAATGATTATTCCCGCACTGCATACTTCAGTACAGGAAAATAAGCCGTTTCATGACAGATTAGCGCGAAGAAAAACAGCCTATTACGATGAGAAATTGTCAAAACTATTATTTCTAACATATGATCGCTTCGAAAGTTTGGGCGGGTCTGGTTGAGTGTTTATTAATTCATTCGATGCAAGGAGAAATAGCTAGATTATGGAATTTTTTTTGTGTGAGTGTTAGAACAAGTTTAAAATCCTGACATCCAATTTACATTTCACACAAACTTTAAATTTTGAAATAATTATTGATGGATCTTCTCTACTACCTGATCATAAAAATGATCAATTGATTTGAGTCATTCTAGAGAAATATTATATGAAAGTGCAATAGTTTACGATTACCCACTTAAGTATACCTGCATAAAATTATTCATGCATAAGAAATCCATGAAGTTCTCTTCATAACAATTCAAAAAATAAATATTTATTAATGACCTGATTTGTCATTAGCTTTCATGTAACTATTTAATTAATATCTACCCATACTTTCTCGCATTCTTTTTGATCTAGTTCATCTCAATTTTCCTGAAAGACAAAGCTTTCATTTTTTCCTTACCCATAGGATTTGTCTCAACTCCCGTCAATCATTGGATGATTCTGGATTATTTGATCGCAATTTAACTATTTTAATTGTGTGAATACTTAAGCTACACCCTTTGAGGATTTTATCACTCTAGAGTATAAGAAAAGTCTCTCTTATGAAATGTGTCTGGTATACTCCACAAAAACTTGTATCTTTCTACAAGCTTGTAGGTATTTTTCAAAGTAGTACGAAATTGAGCTTTGGTTAAGGGGCGCTCATATAGAGGTTCGCCAAGGGCGCATTGAGGACACGCTACAGCTCTGAGTGTACGATTTGACAGATAACTTTGGATTATTCAACGTTTTGGTTATCGGCGTTTTGTCACCCAACCAAAAAATATACATATCGCATATCCCTCAAGAGAAGAAACCTTCGCGGATGATATGATATAAAGCGCACATCAGTCAAGGCCTTTCTTATTGGGCTGACTGGTAGACTGGGATGAGCCGAGTTCGGAGTTTGGATGTATAGGAGATATTCTCTCGCATCGTAACTATCCCTGCAGCAGACAGTACAGTAGGAAAAGGTATGCTATAGTGTAGCAACCGAAGTGGTGAATGATTTCAGGCGGAATTTCCCATTGTGAAACGAGGAAAAGTTTTTAGTTCACTGAAGGAATTGCTTGCACTCAAGAATGATGATTTCGCATGCATGTGCTGCTGGATTTTTGCATTGTGAATTGATAAGAGGTTGCTTTATTAAATTTTTAACTACCTGGGTACTTGTTCTGTCGGTTGAGTTTGGAAACGAAAATGGCTTCGTGATTCGTTTCTGGTGGTATTTCAATAACGGTGAATTCCTCCTGTGCAATTGAATTGCACAGTACGTACTTTGTTAAATTGTTACTTTTGTTCACGGTTACAATCGAGTACTACACGTAAACTTTCGTTTTACACTCCCGTGCAAAAGTTTGGGTTCACCCCCTCAAAAACATACAAAAGTGTTCTGTCCATATCTTTGTTATTACAAATCCAATTGAAACTCTTTAAGCCGCATTCGAAAAGCAAAGAGTTATTCTTACTTTGTATGTATTTTTCCAAGAACATTTTTTAAATTTTGTATGCTAGATTTTTACTCAAAGTTGTTACATTTTTCAAAAAACACACTGAAAAATCATATCTAATTTCCTCAGCATTTGATCAACCAAAATTTTAAATCAAAGTGTCATTAGAATCGTAATCTTATATTCTTTGATTGGCGCACACGAAATTTTGGCGGAAAAATCTAGAAAGTATTCAAAATCAATGAAACAGCCAGTCAAGTCATCGTGCAAAAGTTTGAGTTCACCTGAGCCGCACGCACATCATTTTTGTCAATATCTCTGCCATTTTTCAACCGATTTTAATAGTTTAAAGCTTTTTCGAGCGCAAATAATGGCGCGTACATGATTGATTTCAGATTTCACAGATTTAAGTAAGTTCAGGTGTACCCAAACTTTTGCACGATACACCATACTGAGGGGTGAACCCAAACTTTTGCACGATGACTTGACTGACTGTTTCATTGATTTTAAATACCTGCCAGATTTTTCCGCCAAACATTTGTGGGGTCTCTTCAAAGAATATAAGATTACGATTCTAATGACAGTTTGATTTAAAATTTTGGTCGATACAATGCTGAGGAAATTAGATATGATTTTTCATTGTGTTTTTTGAAAAATGTAACAACTTCAAGTAAAAATTTAGTATAAAAAGTACAAAGAATGTTATTGGAAAAATACATACGAAGTAAGAATAACTCTTTGCCTATCAATTGCGGCTTGAAGTGTTTCAATTGGACGTGTAATCACAGAGTTATGGACTGAACACTTTTACATGTTTTTAAGGGGGTGAACCCAAATTTATGCACGGGAGTGTATATAAATTTGACTTTATTACTTCATGTACCGTTTTGATTCATATTACGGACACTTAAGGCCTCAATGAAGTATAACCCAGCTTGGACCTTACAAAATAAATCATTCTGTATGATTTTTTAGCGTTATCGAGCGTCGGAAGCCCTTAACTTTCGGATGGTGGGTAAAGAATACGCGTCCGCAACTTGAATAATTTTAAATAAATCAAAACGTGTGGCCTTTTCATGATTCTTATTCCGGACGCTCCCTCACTTTTGCCTCATATTCCGGACGCTTTGATTCGAATTACGGACAGCTCATGATAATCATTAATGGAACAGTCAAATCATCAATTGAAATCGTCCAACCACTTAAGAGACGTCTAAGGTAGTTGGGCATTATAAATTTGCAATGATATTTATGGAAAAAACCTAATAGAACGAGCCTTGAAAATGAGAACTTTTGGACGGCGAAAATTGAAACATTTCGTGTGAAATGTTTCCCATACAAACGAGAGTGTCCGGAATTTGAAGCTGTCCGTAATATGAATCAAAACGGTATTAGTTCAAGAATATTGTTTACCAGTTAACTAGCTAGGTTTTGTTTTTCAGGTTTAAGGCATCTCTTTCAAATAGATCATATACTGTTTGGTTTCGAAGAATTTGAAATAATACAGCTAATTTTACAAAAAAATAATAGATCTGAACTGATGTTTACTGCCCATACTCGCAATACAGTCCCATTAGGAAAATCATCATGTCAAGAAAAACGCTTCTGAACATAATACATAACATTTTCGTTTCACCGTTTCTGACAGTAGTAAATTGTAGTGGCATTACTCAACACATTATCATTGTAGTATTATAAAACCGTCAAGAACTAAAATAAAATTAAAGTGGTTGTTTTCCATATCATAATCTAAGATTCAATCCAATGGGACTCGTTATCCGAGTATTTTTCATGCCAAACACAAATATACCCGCATACCAATCCCATTACGGGGGCTGGCTTACTATGTTTTTACGCACCTTGACACAATCGTTTTCAAGTTTACAGTAGATCTCACGCTAGATCCCAAGGAATTTTCCAACTGCAACTGTTAATACTAATAAATTTGGATTAAAATTGTCCTTCAAAGTTATTGTACTATTCGGTGGTAACAGTGATCATATTAAAGACTCTCCTGGATTTTATTTAACTGCAGAACATGCTCCGGTCAGCCAATCCAGAAAGTTAATAAAATCCACCACGGGGATGTTGGTTTCAAGCAATGCAACAAAGTAATTTTCGACCAGCATGAAGACGGCAAAGCTATTGAAGATTCCTTAGATATATGTGAATTGTCCTGCTATATGCTTTGAACCACCTTACTATTTGGTTTTAGAAGTCGCATGTACCTACTTAGGGGCGATTGTGGAAACTCCGTCGGCCAAAAAATGCAACGCAATTTCAAGCCATAACAAGTTAAGCTTACCGGAGAGTTCGGTGATCATTGGCCGGAGTACAATAGTAGTGAGAGCAGCAGCATTTACTTAAAGGGAAGATTTTTTTGACTATTTTTGGTTTAGAGGCTCGCAAGCACACATTTTGAGTTGTGGTTCTAGCACATCGCAACAGAAGTCATTCTAGGAAAACTTTAATACCACGTAAGAATCGATACTTTACATAAATAAACATGGTTTGAGTAATTGAAATTTGTATTATTTCTCCTTTTAATAAAAAAAACAATACGATGCAAGATTACAAAACTTATAACAGGGCCAGGTTTGCTTCAACTTCTTTGTAATTCACTAATGGGACTATTATGCGGGTACACGGATAAAAATCTGATCCCCACACCATGATTTACAAATCATGAAATTCATAAATTGGTTAGGTCATAAAATCAGGATCACAAATCATGGTTCCTGGAGTCATAATCATGATTCCTCATAAGCGTAACATCCAGTGTGAAAACACTAAGGGGCGCACTTTGCTTCATCTCATTCGTATCGATCGCTCTTACTTCAAGATGACGAAGTGGTTGAGTGGTAGAGTACGTGGCTCACAATCGGAAGGTTCTTGGCTCGAATCTCAATGTATGCAATTTTTAACTTTTTTTTTATTTTGTCGATCATAAACGGATGCGCGACTCAGCATTTTTGGCATTTGAATCATGATTCCGAGCAATCAGCTACAAAAACCTAACGCGTGTGTTGCGTTACGGCAATCTGACTCATGATATCATGAGTCCAAATCATGGTGTATTTTCATAAGACGAAAACACGCTGGAATCATGATATCATGAGTCATAATCTTGTTTTTGGATTCTGATTTCTACCCGTGTACTTTCAATATGGGACGCACATGATTTGGTATTGTTTTTCGCATTTTGCCCATACAAAAAATCAATTTTAAGCATGATTTCATAAAGTACATTAAAAATAAACACCATTCATGAAGTTAACTAAAAAATGGTTAAAATCCATATGGGACTGTTATGCGAGTATGGGCAGTTTACGACTGTCAAGATATCAAACACCGATGACAAAAATCTACATTCTTCGAGTAATTCTAGTCAAATGAATCAATCGTTTTTAATTTACACTCACCCCTATCTCCGAACTGCCACACGTCTGATAATCTCAAGTGTAACATCATCTCGTGACAGATTTAAAATTACAATCTAAACCTACATCAAAAGGGTGGACCTTTTATCCGAAGTTCATCCCGGCGGACCATCCATGTATCCGAGGCCGAGTGGGCACAATAAAGAAAGGGTTCTCGTCGTCGCCGTCGTCAAGGGTCAAGGCACGGCACAGCAGGGATGGAATGGACGATGGCAAGATGGCCATAAACGGGCCACATTACCGCACTGGAGTGTTACACTACAGTAGATATAATTTCCCAAACGTAGAGCAACTCTCTCAAATAAAGTTACACAAAATAGAGTTCACCTGTGTGCAATTTTAGCATATCCTCAAAAATCTGGTGCTGATTTCTGCTTCGTTAGTTTTTTCAAATTGCACAATACATTGCTTAAAACTGCGAAACTTTTTTATGAGCCCAAGAGTAGTTTTCCAGAATTTGTCAAAATTACACACATGGTGGTTGGTTCAAATGAGTTTGATTTTGTGCCAATTATACTCAATTTTGTGTAACTTCGTTTAAGCGTCAATGCCCCGAACGTCCGCACCGAAGACCGCACGGGATAACACGAAATCACACTCTTGGCTGCTGGTCCTTTTTCCGGGCTATCTGCGGGGTGATGTTTAAAATTTGATATCCCTTGTCTTTCTCTCGGGCCGGCTCGGGATCTGTACCACATATGGGACAAGGGTTCGCCGGAACAAAATGTCCACAACCCATATCATTTTCTTTTCGATATGGCAAAAATTTCCAACCCAATACGGCAGTCAATATGGTTTTTGTTGCATGACCTTTTCAGCTTCTGGGCATAGATTTTGCAAAAACCAATGATAAAAGGACTGTATTGAAAAATTAAATTAAACTGTTTTGGACAAATACCGTTTTGTCTCAAATTCCGAACAGACTCATATTCCGAACACTCGGTTTTTGTATGGCGATTTGGTTGAAATGTTTCGCTGAAATATGTCATCAAATTACAAGGAAATGGCAGTCAATTGCAATTCAATTTTAACGTCATCCAATCTATTTTATACCTCTGAAGTAGTGATGATTCCCTAGTTCAAGACCAGTAAAACTATCTCAGATACATTTATTTGCGAAATTATTCTTTTGAATTCTTGCTGTTCGGAATTTGAATCAAGGTGTTCGGAATATGAGACAGAATGAACACAGTGTTCGGCATTTGAATCAAAATGTTGTTCCATACTTTTGCGTTAAAACAATACTAAACAAATTTTAATAAATATTTTTTACGGCACACCAAACAGCTAACAGTTAGAAAATAAAATTTTCATTAATATCAGCAAATTTATGCCCAGCAGAGGCATATGAAGTCACTGTTGGCCTTAAGTGTTCGGAATATGAGTCAAAACGGTAGTTGAATACACTCAGAGGCTTAACCTTCGGGCTGTCGCGCTGTTGTACTTTGTACAACAGTTGTGATTTATATGCTATCATTTTGCAACAAAGATATCTATCGACACTAAACTAAAATGTATTCCTCAAGAATCTTCTTAAGAACAATACTCGACAGTTTTTATTTACAGTATGGCCCTTTATAATACGATAAAACCAACAAATGTACATGGAAGTCGCATAATAATGAACGCACTATGTACGCTTCGAGGAAACCACAGTTTGAAATCGTCATATCTTATAATCCAGATAATATAGAAACTTGGGGTCTTTAGTAAAGTTGTTCTGGAGGTGAAGCGCTATCTGATGATACCTTATTTAATTCGGAATTTGACCGCTAGGTGGCACTAGTGGGCATGGAAGTTTTACTTTTGTTTTGCAGATATTTCAGGATCCTGGCTATTTAGAAGCATGTCGTCTTCGGCAAAGTTGTTTAGTAAGTTAAGGACTATCATTTTTCGAGATAGTTGATTCAAAATTTTGCCACTTGACGGTGCTAGTGAGCATGAAACTTTTGTTTGCAGATATCTCAGGAGCCTAACCACTTAGAAAGATAGTGTCTTCGGCAAAGTAGTTCAGTAGCTCAAGGGCTATCATTATTTGTGCCAAGAAATAGAATATTTTGTCACTAGACGGCGCTAGTGAGCATGACATTTTTTGTTTTGTGGATACTGCAGGATCTCGACTTTTTAGACCGAAGGTGGGCAAAGTTGTTTAGAAGCTCAGGGATTATCATTATTTTGCAAAATCTCGAACTTTAAGGATTAAACAAAAAAAATAATTTGAGCTACTGAACAACTCTGCCGAAGACACCATCTTTCAGGTTCCTGAGATATTTACGAAACAAATGTTTTATGCTCACTACAAAAATTCGCGCGACGACCGAAAGGTTAACATTGAAATTAGGCTTGTTTGTTCTTGAGAAGCCGTTCTCACAACCCCAGTTTTGAACTAAAATAGATATCAACAATCTTTTTGCATGAAAATGTGCGTTATTTAAAATGTTGAAAGTCATTCATAGACTACTTTGACGAGAAATTTGTAATTACCTAGTAATTAGTTTTGCGAAATAATTGTGTCGAAAGGGATACTAAAGACTTCGTATTTTGTGAAATGGTTCAAAAATATAAAAAGAGAGATATTTTTTAAAATCGATTCAAGTAGCATTTCCTTATTCAAACATTCAAACAATGTCTCGTTAGCACACAGAGTGCAGCCTCCATGTCGAACATGATTTCAAATATCAATCTGCCGAAAATTGTGTTCCACCAATAATAATCGCTGGAGGGCGTGTATTCATTTCACATCGCCGTCAAATCGAATATTCACAACCCGCACGAGCGATTGTTAATTTCCGTTCGATTCCACGCTCCAGCATGGCCGTAATTTGCAATGGTCCTGTTCCGTTATTCGGTCGGTACCACACCAAAACGGGGAGGAAACTGCATCCGATATGTCAAACGAAAAGACCATGTTGTCGATCCATGTCGAGTGGAAGCGATGCAAGCGCTGCTAATTGTACCGTAAGCTGGGGTCAAGTTGATCAGATCGATACCAAATAATATTCCCTTCGTAGGATATTAAATGTTACGATGGAATCACAGACTTTCCATATTTTATACTGTTTAGAAGTCGAATGATGATTTCTAAATATTGTATTTTTAATAAGTTAAGTTTTGACAACTGAGCATGAGCATGAGCATGATTGACCGCCCGCAGTTGCTACTCCGTTATTGCAAGAACAGCTGTACTTGTGTGTGTGTGTGTGTGTGTGTGTGTGTGTGTGTGTTTTTTTTTTTTTTTTTTTTTAGTTTTAGAAGGTGGTAAATTACATTTACGAACTAACCCAGCGTTTCACGTTCGATATGGAGGCTAGTCATATCGAATTCGTCCATCGTGCGCCAGAGTGTCGGACTCCTTTATACCGACTAAAGTCCACCTTCGCCCACGAGCCATTCCCCCCGGAACTGCCTCTTGGCATTACTTCATGGGGGAGGCTATTGTGCTAAGCACTGCACTGCTCCTTGCTTCTTACGCTCCTGTACTTCCCTTGCTCTCTTCGTACTGCTGGCATTGCGCCAGGGCCATGTTTCTACTACCGCTTCTGTCATTGCTACGCTTCGTTGCTCTGCTGCGACGTGTTTGGGGCTGACATCTCGCCAGAGCCCTGCGCAACTGTTGCGCCTGCTGTTAATCCGCCGATTCTCGAGTTCTCCAGGTTGGACCAGTTGGATGCCGAGGTCGGTCCAGCGATTCCGGTTGGAGGGTAGCTTCCGGTTCACTGGCGCCCCGACGACCCAAAACTGGTGGTTGTCACGATCGCTACTCGGCATAGTCCCCGACGGTGGAGCTAGCCTACTCCAGCGGAGAGTTCCCGACGTAGGAATGTCTCCCGAAACCGATAACGTTACGCGTTTGTTCCCGCATCACTGCTGCTGACCGGTGAAGTGCCGAGGTCGATCCAGCGATTCCGGTTGGAGGATGGCTTCCGGTTCACTGGTGCCCCGACGACTTAAGCCGGTGACTCGCTACGGACTACTCAGAATAGTCCCCGACGGTGGATCTATCCTACTCCGACGAAGATTTCCCCGACGGCGGAAGATCTCCCGAACCGATGCTTTCCGGGCTGATGCCGAGGTCGGTTCTGCGATTCCGGTGGAGGGAAACTTCCGGTTCACAGGCGCCCCGACGACCATTTGCCGGTGCAACTACGCGTTCTACTCAGTTAGTCCCCGACGGTGAACTTAACCTACTCCGAAGCTGACCGGGCTGATGCCGAGGTCGGTCCTGCGATTCCGGTGGTGGGAAACTTCCGGTTCACAGGCGCCCCGACTACCATTTGCCGGAGCTGTTTCGCGATCTACTCGGCTAGTCCCCGGCGGAAGGACATAGCCTACTCCGACGCGATGTTGGTCGGCAAGTGCCGAGGTCGGTCCTGCAATTCCGGTTGGAGGATGACTTCCGGTTTGCAGGCGCCTTGACGACTTATTACCGATATTACGCTACGCCCGCTCTACTCGGTCTAGTCCCCGGCGGAGGATCTAGCCTACTCCGGTCGCGCCCGTTGGTCTCCTTCATATGCTCTCTTCAACAGGCTGAGTTGTCAAGCGCCAAGGTCGGTCCGACGATTCCGGCTGCCCCAACGATTCAGAGCCATGTGCTGTCCGCTGTGTAGAGTGCCGCTGCTCCTCTCGCCATCTTCGTTGTAAAAGAGACATCATCTGAACGATAGTTCTGTTTACCGCGTCCCATTTCTCTTCGTCGGCACACATTCGTTGGACGATATTGTGCACATTAACGTCATTGCCGACGACGGATGTCATCTCGGCTCGCTCATGCTCGAAGCGTGGACATTCGAAGACCACGTGCTCAGGGGTTTCGTCAACATCGCCGCACCCGGTGCATAACGGCGATCTTGCGTGTCCAAACCTATTGAGGTATTTCTTGAAACAGCCATGGCCAGACAAAAACTGCGACAAGTGGAAATTCACTTCTCCGTGTTTTCTGTTTACCCACGTCGACAGGCACGGAATTAGACGGTGGGTCCATCTACCGTTCTCAGCGCTATCCCATTGCTGTTGCCATTTCCTCATGGTTTCATCCCGGGCTCTTTTCCGAATTCCCCGCGTGCGTCGGTCCCTGTAGCACTCGCTGTCCTCTTCGAGTTGAAGGCTTATAGGGATCAATCCTGCAATCACACAGACTGCCTCCGATGCTATCGTACGATACGCGCTCGCCACACGCATGGCCATCAGTCTGAACGTACTGTTCAGCCGGGAGCGGTTCCTCTTCGTCTGCAGTGCTGTCACCCACACGGGGCCAGCGTATCTGAGTACCGACGTCGACACGCTCGCCAGTAGTCGCTTCTTGCTGCTGCTGATCGCTGAGTTGTTGGGCATGATCCGGGATAGAGCTGATATCACCTTCACGGCCCTCTCACATGCATAATCGACATGGCTGTTGAAGCTCAGCCGATCATCGATCATCACTCCCAGGTGTCTGACTTCCCGCTTTGAGTCGATGGTACACTGTCCAACCGAGATTCTCGCCTTCTGCACTGCCTTTCGGTTGCTTATCATCACAACTTCGGTTTTGTGATGGGCTAACACAAGCTTCTTCCCTCGCATCCATTCTTCCACGGCGTCTACTGCTTCGGTAGCAAGTATCTCTACTTCCTCTAGTGATTCGCCGATGACTACGAGCACCACGTCATCCGCGAAGCCGACGATCTTCACACCCCGGGGGAAGCTCAGCTTCAACACTCCATCATACATAGCGTTCCAGAGAGTCGGGCCAAGAATAGAACCCTGTGGGACGCCCGCTGTGACTGTCGTGCACCTTTTCCCAGCGTCTGTTTCGTAGATCAGTGTACGATTTTGAAAGTAGCTCCTCAAAATCTTACAAAGATACTCGGGGACCTCCAATCTGTGCAGCGATTCGGCGATCGCAGCCCAACTGGCACTGTTGAAGGCATTTTTTACGTCTAGAGTGACCACACCGCAGTACCGATTTCCTCTCCTCTTTTGCTTCCGCGCCGTATCCATAGCTTCCACGACCGTTCGGATGGCATCAACGGTGGATCTACCTTTCCGAAAGCCGAACTGCATGTCACACAGGCCGTTTTCTCCCTCCGTGTATTTCGTAAGCCTGTTTAGGATTACTCGCTCCAGCACTTTGCCAACTGTGTCCAGCAGACATATCGGTCTATATGCTGAAGGATCTCCAGGAGGCTTGCCTGGTTTAGGCAGCAGCACCAGCTTTTGTCGCTTCCAAATGTCGGGGAAGTTTCCCTCCTCGATACATTTTTGCAGTACGATCCTGAACATATCTGGGTTTTCTTGGATTGCTGCTTGCAGAGCTACGTTGGGGATACCGTCTGGTCCCGGAGCCTTCCTGGTTTTTAAGGCTTTCGCCACCGCGATCAGCTCATCGTTCGTTACCTGGGCTTCTTCTTCGTCGTTATCCTGAGCTCCGTAAGGTGTGGACGGCCAGCTCGTCGGTTCGTGCCGGGGGAATAGCGCTTCAATGATGGTCTTCATCTTCTCCGGACACCTATCGGGTGGTACAGCTGGGCCCTTCAACTTCGCCATTGCAACTCTGTAGGCGTCACCCCACGGGTTTGAATTGGCGTTGCGACAGAGCTCCTCCAGACAGGCTTTCTTGCTGAGCCGAATTTCCTTGTTGAGAGCGGTTTTCGCCGCCTTGTACGCTGGTCTTCGATCTGCTCTTTCAGCGTCGTTGCGGGCTCTCTGCATCATTCTCCTAGCCCGAAAGCAGCTTGTACGCAGGTCGGCAATCGTCGAGTTCCACCAGTAAGCTGGGCGGCGACCATGTCGCGGTTTACCTTCCCTCTGCATGGTTGCATCGCACGCTCGTGCTAATGCCGCTGTCAACTCATTCGCAGTAGCGTGTTGAGCATTGCGCTCCAATCTCAACGCCTCAACAAACACCTCCTTGTCAAACTGCGACGTTTTCCACCTCCGCTCTTTCGAAGGGATCGCACGTGCTTCCAACTGCCGTCCGCTACCAATATTGTACCGAAGCGCTTGGTGGTCACTGTGCGTATACTCCTCACTCACTCGCCAGTTCAAACTTCCTGACAGCCCAGGGCTACAGAAAGTTACGTCAATAATTGACTCTCGACCATCCCGACGGTATGTGCTGGTGGTACCATCGTTGGCAACATCGACGTTTAGCCTTGCCAAGGCCTCCAGTAGACTGCTCCCTCTTGAGTTGGTGAAGCGACTGCCCCATTCTATGGCCCACGCGTTGAAATCGCCGGCTATGACGACTGGTCTGCAGGCTGTGAGCACTTCAGTCAGCTTGTCGAGCATCTCGTTGAACTGGTCAATAGACCATCGCGGGGGTGCGTAGCAGCTACAGAAGAAGACTCCGTTAATTTTGGCTATAACAAAGCCTTCATCTGCACGATGTACCACTTCCTGGAAAGGATATCTTCCCACCGTCCATATCGCCACTGATTTTGCGTTGTCTGCTATCCAGTTCCCATCGCCGGCCGGGACACGGTATGGCTCCGAGATGATAGCCACATCGCACTTGTACTCCGCCACAGATTGCCTCAGCAAGTGTTGTGCTGTGTCACAGTGGTTGAGGTTAATTTGAATTACCTCCACTGTGGTTTGGTAGCAGTCGCCTTTATGAAGGCCAGGCATCGCAGGCCTCCTGTAACGTGGTTGTTATTATCTCCGTTAGCGCAGATCATGCACTTTGGAGGCTTCCGGCAGGCTTGCGCCTTGTGGCCTTCTTCTCCGCACCTTCTGCATAAATTACCTCTGTCCGGCCCCTTGCAGAATCTAGCCAGATGGCCGTACTCGTGGCATCTATAGCATGCTTCCGGTTTCTGAGAGACGCTCAGTGGACATACCGACCAGCCTACTTTAATCTTCTCCGTTTTAAGTGCCTTGACGGCCGCTTCAATCGGAAGCCTAATTGATGCTATTAGCATTCCGGATGGCCCCTTCCTTATGCGGATCTGCATCTGCACTTCTCCTAGCATGCACTGCTCTTTCATGGCAACCCTTACATCGTCGTCCGTAGAGATTGCGTCCAAGTTCTTGCATTCAAGGACTGCCTCCGGACACACGGCTCTCACTTCTACCGTGTTACCCATGGCTTTCTCGGCGAGCTCTTTGTAGGAAGAGCTGCTGGCCATCGGGTCTCGTTTTAGCTCCAGGATCATATCTCCGGTGCGGGTGCGCCTGACTTTCCGCACGTCTGCACCCAGCTGTTCGAGCTCCGGGTTTGTCCGCATTGCACGGAGAACCTTCTCGTACGAGTCATCGTTTGCCTTGACTATAAGCGCCTCGCCTCTCTTCCGGCCCTTGAAGAGGCTTTGTTTTTCGGACCTGCTCTTGGTTTTCGTCTTCCGATTTTTCGCCTTGACGATTTCCCATGGGGTATCGTTGCCTTCCTTGGTGGTTGCTGCGTTCGCTGGGCCTGACTCGTTGACGCGGGTGTCCTTGTGTTTCTTGGAACCACCCGGTCTTGCATCTCCTGGTGATGCTCTTGGCCTCTTCGGTGTGAAGGGCACGCTCTCCGTCCTCTGGGATTTGTCCCTCTTTGCGTTGGTTTCCCTCGCAAAAGTAATTGGCATCGCCGTTTGTTGAATCGGCACTTGCCTTATTTCTAAGGCAGTCTTGGCCGCCGACAACTCCTTCTCAGTCGATTCCACTTTCTGTGCAACGGCCGCCCATTCCTTGACAGCTAGTCCAAGGGTTCCTTGGATCTTCAACACCAAAGTCTTGATGTCTTTGTGCACATTACTTCTTTTATCGACGAACTCGTGCAATTCGTCCACCAGTTTCTTGGCTGCTACAACTCTCGGTAGCTTTGGCACCTTCGACCATGCCCTGACCTGAGCCTGTTGCTGCTGCTGAAGCTGTTGCTGCTGCTCTCGAGGCTGCTGCTGCAGCTGCTGTTGAAGCTGTCGCTGTACCTGCTGCTCCTCCTGATTGCGCTGCTGTTGCCCTAGCTGCGATGGTGGTGACCGTACTAAGCCACCTTTAGCGAAAGGGTTCGCCGCGCCTTCTTCGATCTCAATTATACTCTCTTCCATTCTTCAGGGTCCCCCCTCTGGGCCGCTATCATTTCCCGCCGTACGTAGTCGCCTTTCATGATCCCATGGTTATCTTTGCAAGCAGGGAGGCCATGCAAGGGTTGACACGATCCCTTATGAGAATCGTGTTCAGAGCCGGATCGGCGTAGATCGGGGTTTAGTCATCCGAGCCTAGTACTCATCACTTAAGATGGACGGGATCCGAACGTATCCAGAGGCCTGCCAAGGTTTTACCGGGACGGGGGCAATCGCACCATTAGCCTACTCGCCGTTTCAAGTTGGTATCACCCATCCTTACTCGGGGAATAGAATAACACGACTGTCAGCTCTGTGTCGCAATGTGGTGTGTAATCCGTAATCCGTGTCCTCTCCGTTGTTCTGCGCCGTGACCAGTATACCATAATCAGGATTTTACTGGCATCCATCCTGATGTGCCGGTTGGCACTCCAGAGGGCTAAGGTACTTTGAAAGCGGTACCAGGTCGCTTGTTCAGGGCTACTTGCAGATCTGTGGTTTTTTGTAGAGATTCACCAGAGCCCACTGATGAACCCCCGCCACATCCTAGGTAGACCATGCTTGAGCCCCTGGTCAGATGGACCAGACGCTCGGCCACCTCCCGAAGGAAGTACTAAAGGTGGTATTTAATACGGCTGTATGAGTTTCGCTTGGAAAGGGTAAAAATCCCAAGCTCCCACCTGGCACCTCCTCACTCTAGCTGATGTCAGAAGGACAACAGTGCCCAGGTTGCACTACCAGCTAAGTACGCAACCCTTAGCTGGCGGTCTTTGTCATCGTTAGACCCGTGGAAGCGTGAGGTAGGGGCTTGTGAGGACCAGAGCTATGTTGGACGCTCCTTCCTGGTTGTCGACTCACCATTTTGCAACCCAATGTGTGTGTGTGTGTGTGTGTGTGTGTGTGTGTGTGTGTGTGTATACAATCCATCTCCCACTGACCGGCAGTGCTTTTATGGAAGAAAATTGTATGCATGTATATTTGATACCCTACGATATCTTTATATCTGCAGACAATTTTAACCCGGGAGATGAAAGGTGATAGCTCTACTGAAATTCCAACGACCCATTTCAAGAATGGCAGTAAATACACACACATTCTGAGGTCATTTTCATATACAGTAAGCCCCGCATAAAAACACCCAGATATCAAATGGATATATGAAATGTTTTTACACTTCCCGAATCGAAAATTAAATTTTCGACCCTGGCACGTATTTAGTTTCAAATGGTAATAGGTGAATAAATAATAATAATGAACGATTTTACCTGGATGTAATGCTCTTTTTTTTTCGTCGCCACACTGAGCTTACCGCCAAATACTATACACTTTTTCACTGCACTGCGCACATAACATGATCGCTTCACCCGCCCCGCAGGAGCAAGCGTCACGGTCAAAGGATCACACACTACTAAATTATCTCGCGGATCACGCCACTTTTCTTCCCCCCACTGCACTGCGCGCGTAACAAGATTGATCCTGTCTGACCGCTTCACCCGCCCCCGCAGGAGCAAGCATCACGGTCAAAGGATCACACACTACTCATTGCAAGAACAGCTGTACTTACACAGAAAACCAACAGACGCTACTCGGGATCAGTATCATCTTCAATGTGTCAATACTGGTGCTCTTATTATTATTATAAACAATACCGGCGCCGGCTGCGTCCGAATGCAGGTCAATTTGGGAATGGGAGGAAAATGTTGACGTGTTACTTGCTTTACAGAAGCCGAGGAGTCCTCTGCACTTCCACAAGAAAACACTGGGAGTTTGGATATGGGAAAGGATTCGTTTTGGTAAACGATAAATATATAATTCGAAATGAATATGTGAGCATATACACGAATGACCACACTAGCCAAACCAGACACGATACTGATTTCGTTGCTCGCTCGACAGGAGCATACAACAGGTTTAACGTATCAAACTCTACTGACGCGTTTTTTTGTTTTTCACCGGCGCATTTCGTTTTTTCTTCGCGCAATGCGAACCGGATACAATGGATCCGGATTCCGTCGCTCGCCCACAAGGAGCATGCAACAGATTCAGTGGATCCACCACTACTGTCGCTTTTTTTTAATAAGCTTAGTTTTGACAACTACCGAAAAAAACTAAACATTACAAAGTGGGAGAAAACCGTACCGAACAGCACCCAATACCAGACATCGTCAAAACATTGAGAAATCGTGGTGCGATCAAGTTGGTGTATTAGAAGCAAAGAAAGCTATTGTGAAGAGTAATGGTTGCGTAGAATAACATATCATGCCTCTTTTTCAAAGTAGAGATGTTTAAAAATTCATTAAAAAGATGACGTATCACTTCAAATTTCAACACAATAAGTAATTATTTTTCAAAATTGTTTGGATAACGCAAGCTTGAATGTATGTTGCATCAAATTTCAACTAAATGTGGTCTTATTACAATGTTGGTCTTTTATAAATTGTCCTCCAGTTCCGGACAGCTTGATTTATTAAGTCATATGATATCTGTGTAATTTTGCACCTGTGTCTCAAAAAATATTCGTTTCTCATGGATGTCGTCGATCCTGATATCAAACATGCAAAAAAAATAAGAAAAATCAACATTCAGAACAACATCGTAAAATGTGTTATTTTTCATCATTATATGGAAGAGGTTTTGATAGACATTTTGCAAACTAAGTAAAAATCAAATTCTTTGTGTAAATGTTGCAAATATATTGAATATACATTGCAAATACATACAAAAAATACATTGAATTAATATTTCTGGAGTAAAAACATTCGACGATGCGTAAATTTACAGAAATCGTAACCATTTCCAGATTGTGTTCGGTATTGGGAGCCGCCTCTAAATATAATGTCAAATTTCATATTTATATTTTAAAATTTATTTTTGTACGCTACAAATATGATAAAATTTATAATAAGGTGTGTATGTTGTCATCACTGCGTGCTGTTCGTTTGCCTGTCAGCTTTCGTTTGTTCACTTGTTTGCGCGTTTCAAATTCTTGGTTTCCAAAATGTCGCGTATTGAAAAGGGAGTGAAAAAAAGGTTCTGGACACATGGCTAAGTGAGAAGGGTATTACTATTTGAAAATTGGCGAAGCGCTTTGGAATTCATCATGCAAGTGTTAAAACCATCATTAACAAGTTTGGGGAGCACTATACTTTGGATGAGCTACCAGGAAGAGGCAGAAAACCCGGTTCTTGCAACCCGAAACTGGACCGGAAAGTGGTATCTCTGATCATGAAGAACAAATCGATGTCAATACGTGCTTTGGCCAAAAAAGCAGGAACAAGTGTCGGATTGATCCAGCTAATCAAGCAGCGGAACCATCTGAAGACCTACAAGAAGCAGAAAATCTCGAAACAAAGTTCAGAACAGAAAAAGCGAGCAGCAACAAGGGCCCGTAAGTTGTACTCGCGTCTTTTGCAGCGTCCGAATACCTTCATTTTTGATTGACGATGAGACCTACAGTCGAAGCTTGTTATAACGACATCGCAAGGGACCGTCGTAATAGAGAGAAGTTGTTGTAGAGAATGATTATAACACTGAACCGACCGAAAAATGTCGTTATAAAGAGCATTTGTCGCTATAAAAGTTGTCGTTATAACGAGCTTCGACTGTATGTAAAGGAGAACTCAAAAACCCTTTCGGGTCCACAATACTTTACTGCCGTCGTAGGGGAGGATGTAAGCAATGCGGACAGGTCGATTTAAGTGGAGAAATTTGGTAGAAAAGTGCTGGTATGGCAAGCAATATGTACTTGTGGTTTGAATTTGATAATTGTTTACACTACCGGAACTATAAATGCGGAAATCCAGCGATCTGAGTGTCTTCAGAAGAGATTGCTGCATTTATATAAGAGGCATAGTACCCCTCCACTGTTTTGGCCGGATTTAGCGTCGGCTCACTATGCCAAAACTACTCTCAATTGGCTTGCGGAAAACGGTATAGATTTTGTTGAGAAAAACATCAATCCACCAAATTGCCCTCAGCTTCGACCCATCGAACGTTACTGGGCAATCGTGAAAAGGGTCTTCAAGAAGACTGGTAAAGCAGCTGGGAACATGCTGGAATTCATAACAAATTGGGCTCAAGCGTCCAAAAAATGTGATGCAACTCTTGTTCGGAACTTGATGAAGAGTGTTCGATCAAAAGTTTGAAAGTTCGTAAGAGAATAGTTTTAATTTCATTCGGTCTTCTTTATGTTCAAGTTAAACCCTGTACGATACAGGATCAGTTTTGTTTGAATAAAATATCAAGTTTTTACATGATTTGAAAGAAAAATATGTGGATAGCTTATTTTTGATACACTCCAAGGTAACAAGATATCATAAAACCAATATTTTTGTATTTAAGAATTTATTGATTTAAGTGTGCGGTAGTGGGCAATCTCCCCGACGTCTTGCAGACAAAATAGTACTCAAACTACTCATGTGAATGTTGAATGTGCTTTGAATCAGCAATGAAGTAGTATTCATAAAGTTAAAACATTCAATGAAGAATACAAATCGAGAATTCGAGACATTTCCAAATTTTGTTCAGGCGCCAACTTCTTTTTTTGATCAATTCGGAACTAAAAATATCATCAAAATTCAATGTAAAAATTCTTATTGATACTTTCAAATTGGTTTTTGCAATTTACAAATATATCTTTCTAAAGTTTTATCGGCTCTATCAGTCTTAGGGCAGCTAAAACGACTTTTGTTTCTACTTCTCCGACGTTTCGGCGTATATTTCGCCTTCTTCAAGGGTTTAGAGGCTGCGTTTTGTTGCAGCCTCTAAACCCTTGAAGAAGGCGAAATATACGCCGAAACGTCGGAGAAGTAGAAGCAAAATTCGTTTTAGCTGCCTTAAGACGGATAGAGCCGATAAAACTTTAGAAAGAAATTAGTCATCACAGTCGAAAGCATTCACCAAATTATTTAGAAAAATAAATATATTTCACATAAATGGGTAAACAGAGCTCATAAAACCAATTATTTTAGAATTACCAATTTATCGGCTTAGGTATCTGGTACTGGGGAATCTCCCCCTAGAATTTGCAATTGGATTAAATGGACTTCAATTTGATATTTGAAAAATAGTTGCACGTCTACTCGATCAGAATAGAACTCACGACTCCCAAACAACTAGAGAGGGCGTGCTACCGTTACTCCAGGAGAAGACCAATGAATGCAGGAGTTAACCTGAATTCGATTTCTACTCAATAACAACGTGGTTGTTTTTCGCAAGCGTAACTCTATCGAAAGAGTTAGATAAGACCGGTTTCACTGTGGATCTTTTTCTTTGTCCCAGCCGTTTCCAAACCTATCATAGCACGTTTAGTTTTTGAGATATTGACTATTGAAAATGCCGAATTTGTCGATTTTAGCCAGCTTGCGTGCAAGTTTACGTTTATACTTTTCGTTCGGCCTGTGTAGATAGTTGTGCAATGATCTAACAGTGAATGTAAATTTCAAATAAACATTTTTTATTGTGAATCTCATCAATGGTTCATTTCGAGAATGGTTAACAGTTAGAATAAAACCCCCAAATCGGATGGTTTCGATGGTATCGGCAAAAAAGATGATAATGGATTCGATATCCAAAGGGATAACAACTTGGTCAAGTATCTTCTTCTTCTTGGCATTAACGTCCTCACTGGGATAGAGCCTGTTTCTCAGGGTAGTGTTCTTATGAGCACTTCCACAGCACAGCTTTTTTTGCACAAGTTGCCATTTTCGCATTCGTATATCGTGTGGCAGGTACGATGATACTTTTTGCCCAGGGAAGTCAAGAAAATTTTCATTTCGAAAAGATCCTGGACCGACCAGGAATCAAACCAGGTCTTCAGCAGGCTCCTGGTCAAGCATACAATCCAGTGGCGCGGGAAGTGGGTAGGACAGGTAGGACGTGTACTACGCACAAAAAACCTGGGTAGAACAATCAAAGGATTGTCCTACCCACGATTAAACAAAAACAAAATCAAAACAAGATCTGTTCGCACATATATGGGGCACCATTTCCACACCTATTATCATCATCAACGTCGGTCAACCGCAATCCATAACCATGGCAAGTCGGACGAATGCACTGAACGCTAATATAAAAGAAATAGCTGAACGTCATGGCGCCCTATTTTGTTGAACCAGCAGATTCGCATCACGGAGTAGAACCGTCATACTAGTGTTCGGAAATCAGTACTAGTAGTCAGTATACTAGAATTATTTGAATTTTGCACGCTAAGAAGAAGGTAGTAAAGTATATGATAGAAGCAGTGAATCAAATTATCATCAAAATACCGTTCTGATTCAAATTCCGGACACTCAAATATGTATGGGGAAGATTTCAATTGAAATGTTTCAAAATTTGACGTTCAAAAGCTCACAATTTGGAGACTCGTTATATCAAGCTTTTTACATAGCAAACCATGAAAATTTACAATGCTCAACTAGTTTTGACGTTTGTCCTACAGCTGGTAGTGTTTATTTAACGATTTAACATTTACAACTTTGCATTTCACAAGCTGTCCGGAATTCGAATCAAAGCGTCCGGAATAAGAAGCAAAAGTGAGGTGGTGTCCGGAATCAGAAACATGACGAGGACACACAATTCTATTTATTTAAATTTATTGGAGTTGTGGAATCCAAATCTTCTCCTACCATTCGAGAGGTAAGTGTTCTGATAGCATAATAACGCAGAGATATCTTATGCATTGATTTATTTTATATGCTTTTAGATGGCTCACACCTCGAATTGGGCTTAAGTGTCCGTAATATGAATCAAAACGGTAGACGAAAAACAAACAACAAAGCAAGCTCGCTCACAACCGTTTGTCACAACTGTTGCGGATAAGGACACAATTAAAAGCAGAATTGTCATGACAATCACAGAGCGCAATATTGTTGCAACCTTTTCAACTCGCGATAAATCAGTAATTTAAAACACAAAACCAAGGGGTCTATTTTATAAGTCGAGTCGATCAAAACGACTCGACTTGAGTCACTGTCGACCGAAAAATTCGCTCGACTCAGCTCTGTCACTCGAGTTTTTCGACAGTTGTCACTCTATGTGACTGGATTAATATGGGAGTCGATGGGTGACATCTGAAATATGCATGTTTGCTTTGATCGACAATGAATACAGACGAGTCACATGAATCTGCTCCCCCAAATTTGTTTTATGGATGCTATTTGATAATGTAACAATGTTTACCAACACGGAGAAAGTTCTCGAAAATTGCAATGCGAAGCCCAGAATATCGCCGCGCACGTGGTGATCGATCTTTGTCATATTCTGTTCAGGTGATGACAAACTCATGTTGCGGAATAAAATTGTTGCAACAAGAATATGAGGTGACAATGTCTTTGTTGCTGCGTGTTGGTTGACAATTTATTCACTGGTTAGAAGTAAAAAGTTTTGAATTAGAATTAATATTAAAGTGAACTCAATAAACTATTAGTGCTTAATTAAGTGAGAATTAAGGAAAAATAAAGTAAGAAGAAGAAGAATTAACTGTAGTGACTCTATACTTACTTGTGTTGAAACCGATACTTACCTGTGACTGTGAAAAAGAACCTTAAACGAAATTGTACCCGTGACAACCCTCCTGGCTTTACTGAGCATTCGGAACAAGATCAGTAGAAAGCTTGAAATATAAATTAAATCATCTATCATCTGTTCAATATTATACATACAAACTCGATCAACATCGTAATTATTCTTATGGAGAATAAAAGACACGATAAGGTTCCTCATGGTTCCTCAATTTCGGAAGTAGTTCTTAGATATTTCTTGACAAATGATTTCATCAAATTCCCACTGATATTTTTTGGTCTCTATTGAAAGGCTAAGTAGCTAGTAGTTCGTTTTAGCAGCCATGATGGAATTTTAGCTCCAAGTTTCAAAGTAATGAAGCTTAGTCCATATTGATAGTAGTTCATATCGATTCGAAAAAATATCACTAAATGTACATACATGTCTAAAGCATGCTGAAATTTGTCAGTTATGTGACTGCAAAACCAACTGATTTTCAATAATTCGAAAGTGCGAGATGAATGAACAGCAATCATGACGCATACACATTTCAATGAAGACCTACTTCGCCCCAATGCAAGTCTCTAAGAAGTTTCTACTTTAATGGAAGGCATCTAAAGTCTCTGTTTTAAACAAAATGGTCTCTAGATTTTTTTCCTTATTCTGCTTGCACTGAATCCTGATGAAAAATTGTTGGTTCAACAGGCTCTTCAAAAATTTCGTCTTAGACTCCCCGAGGAAAAGCTTCAGAAATTAACATAGTGATTTTAGTAAGCATACTTACAAGGTGTCTGAGACGGAACTCTCCTGATATTCTTCTAGAGATTTCTCTGCCAATTTTCAAGATTTTTTTCCAGTGGTTTTTCAAAGCAACTACGGAAATCCACGAGAACCAAAGCTACTGCATCCAGTAATTTATGTATCTATTTTTTTTCAAAACTATCCTAGAATTTACTACAGATATTTTGTTACTAATCCTTCAACCAAATTCTCCAGTTGTTATAGTAGGAGATATTCCAAAGATTTCGACAGAATTTCTCTCAAGGAATTAAAAAAAAAGTTTATTTAAGAGTTTTTGAAAAAATAACTGAACGGGTTGTTCAAGAAATCCTGCAAGATTTCTTCGCCTGTTCATGTGGATTTCTTCGAGAATTCCTCCTCGTTTCCTCCCAGGAACCCAGATATTCCTTTAGGGGTCCTTAGAACAAATCTTCTTTTTTCTAGAAATTTCTCCAGCATTCAATACAAATATTATCGCTACAGATTTTTCAAATATTTCATGAAATGTTTCTCAAAACATTGCCATAAAATCTTCCGAAGTCTATTTAAGTTTTAACTCCAGTTACTATTACAGCAATTTTTCCAATAATTCCTTCAATCATTCCTGATCAAAATTCTTTCGAGATTCTGTCCAATGTTTTTCGAGAAATTCCTTTACAAAATCCTGCGAAAGAGCAATGATCAATTTATATTTTCGATTATCTCAGCATATTATCTATGAAATCTTCTTAAACTTCCTCGAAAGTCCAGGAGTTATTTCAGAGGCCCTTGTTCATTAAGGATGACTTTGTAGCATACATAGGTTTTATCAGAGGTTACTTTAGAATTATTTTTTCAAAAATGCCTCACCATTTTACAGAAACATTTTTTTGGCCTTTCCTTTGAAAAATTCCTTGAACAATTCGCAACAAAAAACATTCAAGACTTTCTTTTGAAAATCTCATAGAATTAGTGCAGCAATTTCTGTAGAAATCTTAGGAGGAATCTTAAGAGCTATTGTCGAAGGTATCTAATGATAAACTTCTAGTTGAAATCTTATATAAATCCTGAAAGACAATTCTAAATGAAATCCTTAGGTATTCTTGGAGGCATTTCTGGAGAATTTATTGATTGAATTTAAGAAGATGTTTTTACCAGGAAACTTGAAGGATTTCCTAGGGAAGTCTATGGATGAATCACTGGATAAAATCTTGGAGAAATATTAAGCTAAATTTATTAAGCTTTTTTTGTATAAATTTCCCTAAATTACATTATGAGTTTCTCGAGTCCTCACATAAAGCAAGGGTGATCGTCAACAAAATCAAACTGGATTTTCTCCAAATATTTTTCGAGGCATTCATGTGGTTTTCCAAATTAATTCTTTCTAAATTATTCCACAAATCCTTCAAAGAGGCGCTGAAAATTTAGTCCTGATGAAATCCATGAATGAATTCATAGAATAAATTGGATTCCAGGAATCCATAAAGTGATCGTTTAGAAAATTTAGGATTTCCCTCAGGAGGCTCAATAGACAAATGTCTATTTTTCTAACATTTCTTGAGGAATCACTGGAAGAGTCTGGAAAGAAACCTTGATAAAATGTATTTAATTAGGGGTTTGGTAAAAACAAAAATCAGGAAAAATACGTCCGTTCCTACGAAAAACCTTTCGAAGAAGTTCCAAAGAAAATTCCTAGAAAAACTGTTGAATAAAACCTCATAGAAACTTCGAGGTAAAAACTGAATAAAAATAAATTCGAACAATTCCTCAAATTAATGCTTGCTTAACTTCCTTTTAGCAACGTACTAGTTATAACAAGAAAAAACGAACCTGTGAAATGTGAAATAACGGTCGTATTTTGGACCCCCTAAGGAAGTGATTTTAGAAGTTTGTCCCAATTAATAAATTGCACAGCGTTACGAAGTTAAAAACGTGGCAAAATGTAGAAAATAACTTCCTCTACGAGATAAAAATGCTCATACGGTCATGTGGGATCCAAAAAACGTCAAATTCAATAATTAAATTGTGAAGCACTGTTTTTCATTATTTTGGACCCTTAAAGTATATATACCTGGCATTTTTATCGTTTGTCGACAAAGTCCACGACAATGGTTTTATATTGCCCATAGTCTAATCAATCGATTGGCAATGGATAACCTAAGAAATTCTACGCTTTTAGTCCAGAAATTTGAAAAAAGTTTTTGTTTACACTTGAAAAATTTATGACGGCTTCAATTTCTGTGTGTAACGTGTTGTAACGGTTGCATGGATGGACCGATACAATTATATTAATTTCAGATAAAATAAACGCATTTTCTATGTACAAACGGTTGATGCAAGTGTGAAATAGTCCTATCTTTCCAAATGCCATGCGAATTGAATTGGTCTTTCGATTGCAGGAAAATGGCCCAGGAGGTCCAAAATATATAGGGGTCCAAAATTTGTTGGTTACCCTAGTCTCCCCGCAATACTAAAAATCAATCTCTGGAAGATATCTTGAAAATAACACCAGTTGAATATTCAGATGAACTTAGCCTGAAAATTCTTGGTAGTGTCAAAATTATTTGAGGGCCTCCCTTAGCTGAGTGGTTCGAGAAAAAAAAATCAGCATAAAAAATGGAAGTTTTCACTTGAAAACTGTAAGGATATAACAAAGAGTTCTCAAAAAAAAAAAAAAAAAAAATGCTTGGAAAAATGTTGGAAATTTTTTTCATTTTATATTGAATTTAAGGTAAGAAAGGAGAAAAATTCCTTATTCGTCCTTCGACAATTACCAAAATATTTTCCCATAATTCAGTACGAAAAAGAATTTCAGAGAAAAGTTGAAGACAATTTTCAGAAAGATTTCTTCTTAAATGTTAAGAAAAAGTTGCTTTAAAAATTCAGGTATGAGTTTTGAAAGAGTTTTGCAGAACTTTTTAGTGGATTGTTGTTAGGAAATATATATATAAAAAAATCTGAATCTCCGAAGGAATTCACGAAAAAAATTTAACTTCACAATGTTTCTTTTAACTGTCTTAAAATTTTTTGAGTGCAAGACTCAAAAAAAAAAGAAAAACGTATATTATAATAATTTGATATCCAAAAGAAGTATTACTGGAGTAATTTTTTATATTCTGGGGGTTCGAATTCAGTAGATAGGTTGATTTTTAGTTCGTATAGTTTTTGCTTTTCAAGCTCATTTTATGAATTGTTGAATTTTATTTCATATACCATTAGTTACGTTAACTTAAAGAGATCAAAAAAATGATGATTTTGTAGAATCTGGCAATATTTGAATTCCCAAGCACAATATTTGTGAAATATGGATAAATTTGCCCCCGCTTTACAGTAACAACCGTTTCCCGAATTCGACAATCCAGTCAGTGGTGGTTCAATCTACGGCTACCGAACCCGGGGCACTATACGTAAATTTTAATCTGGGTTCGTACCGTGTAGAACTCTGTTCGAGGCTATTTGTGCGGGCAATTTTCGAACGGGATCGGTAGACAAATTGACGGGAGGGCCGACAATTAAAAGAGAACCGCACCCACATGGAAATGAGGTGGATTGGATTTTTGCATTTGTTTTACAATCCATAGAATTGAGCGCAGTTCGCTCCGTTGGATTCCGGGTCCGGGTCCGGAATTGAACAACACGTCGTCGGTAGAATAATTTGGCATGGAATATTTTTGTTTCAACGGTTGGCGATTGCTTGCAGGGGTTAGGTTGCATTAATGAACGTATTTTCCGGTGCAATAAAGGTTCATTGGATATTTCTACTGTGTATTGTTAGGTAAACTGAAATAATGCAACGAAGTAGGAAAACATTGACAAAAACTTGTTAATTTAATGCATTTGCAGAGATTAACTTTAATTTTTGTTGCTATTTTTTGAGTTGCTAACATTTTTTAGGCGTATTAAACAATAATTCGAACCCACGAGCCTCAACTTAGTCTTGCTGAATAACTGCGCGTTCATCGCTACGGCTATGTGATAAATTGATTCACATATGAATTTGATTTGAAGGTACCAAACGTTAGTCGAAATCACTACGCCGATCATCATAATTGAAATCACTTTAAAATGCCTGCCTTAATGAAGTTATTCCGACCACTCAAAGCTACGCATTGGTCACATGTGTGTGATCGAAAATGGAAGTGCTAAACATAAATCAAAACACAATATCTCCATTCAACCCTTTCATTTACATTTTACAGTTGGCGTTTGGCCAGTCATATTCCGCCTCACCCGAGTTGGCGTCTGAACTGGGCTTGTGCTGCTGCTGCTGCTGCTACTGCACAGCCCCGGAAATCCATGCATGGCATTATGAAAGGACGTGATCTCTCCACCCACTAATTTAGGAAAGGCGGCAGCCAGCCAGCGGTCGTGGTCCTTGGTCGTTCTCGTCTTTGGTCGCCAACTAAGAATCGTTAACGGGGCAAGTTCTGTTCTGTTTTGTCGAGCCACCCTTGCCTCATTTGATAATATGGAACCAGCCGGAGTAAAACTATACAAAAACACAAAAGCCGGAATGGGCTGAACCATTCTTCCAGCCAGCCCACAATGGTCGGTTAGATTAAAGTTTGGCCAAAACTAGATAGACTGTGTTGAAGGAGGAAATGTCGCATTCTAATATTCTAGTGGTAGACGTGGCACCCAGCCAACCAGATTGTACGTATAATGTGATTTACTTCGCGTTATGAGATGCGTATAAGTGAAAACATTCCTTATGATCTGTCGTCAAACGACCACGTAATTCAGCTTCTCCATGTCTGACAACATTCAGAATTGTCACGATGTCCGCTATACGTACAGCTTCGTCCTTACCCGAATATGTTCGGAAAACGCGACTGCGTATCCATTGGTTCTGAATCTCCGTCGGCAACCACCACTAGAGCTCCTGCTTTGATGGGTGGAACTTCGTTGAACCACTTTGACCGTCGAGATATTATCGGTAAGTATTCGACAGCTCAACGACTCCAGAACGTATCCAGCTTGTGCTGTATCAGCTCCCAGCTACTCTTTAAAGCTCTCTTCTCGTCTACCAGGGTTCTTTGACCGATTGCCGGACTCCACTCGAGTTGAGCATTAGAAAATGATTAGGAGTTAAGGCGAAGTAGGCCGTCATTGAAATTTGTACTCGTCGTTGATTATTGTTGCTAATTCATCTCACGATTTCGAATCAAAGAAAATCAGTTGGTTTTGCACTGACACAGCTGAAAAAGTATCAGCATACTTTATGCATGTTAGCGCGTACAGTGATACTTTTTCAAGTCAATATAAACTATCAAGACTGAGTTTTATCACTTTGAAATGCAAGCTGAAAAGTCATCATTATTGCCAAAACGAATGACGAGCTACTTAGCCTCAACGATTCCTGCTCCTCGCTATCTTGTGGCAGGAACGTCAACGGCCGCAAGTTCACCACATGCTCTGCTTCTGCCAATAAAGTTACAAATGATTCATCGTCCAGCTTTTGTGACATGGGCAATAATCCGAGGGCCGTCTTTACGGATCTAAACATCCGCTCCCAACATCCACCCATGTGTGGGGGCTTCTCGTAGCATCGTCTTTGTCAACAGGTGCGAGTTGCAGTCCAGGAACAACCCCTCGGTAACTCTTGACTGGTAGACGCCGCAGATATTGATTCTCTTTCGCCAGCTGTCCAACGTCCACCGACTGTTCCGGTAGTCTCAGGTTCTCGATGCTGTACACTTCGAACAAATTGAAGTGCGAGTCTTACTCTGGTTCCGATATGCTAAGCGTTTCTAGCTCTGTCGTCGCCATTTTCTTGTTGATTCTACTGGTCCAATGGATGCACAAGGAATAGGGCGTACGCATTCTCTCCCAATTTGTCTGCAATCACTTGTTCAACATGGCCAACGTGTGTGGAAAACGAGACATCGGCGACAAAGTAAGTTGTCCTTGGCGAAATTCCATCGTCCGTCAATCGATAATTTCTTGAAAGCTGCACAGCTGTCAGCCGTGTGATCGTGAGAGCTTTTAGTCTGCTTTCGGCGGTCCTCAGTTGACGGTTGAGGATGTATCCTTCCGTTCATGGGCCATTTACAAACGCCTTACCCTTGGCTCAGGGGTTCTCATCCTTCATCGATTTCGATGCAAACGAGAAGTTCGCCACACCACTAGTGGCGGTTGTAAACTTCCTCAAATATTCGCTGAACGTTTTCAAATCGACCATCGGCAAGTTCTCTTGATGCAGTGCTCGGTTGAACTTGATGTTGGCCGGCAGCGTATCAACAAGCTCCTGTTGCAGGACAGGGTTCGACAGGTGATTGTCCATACCCACTGATTGCAAGTGATCACATGTTTTGGACGGCTAGTCCAAACTGCATCAACGTTTTCCGCCTTTCCCGCTTTGGGGGCTGCCCATCGTATCCTTCGAGCCTTGGCCACCTTCTGGATACTTGGTTCGCCGTAGAGTTGGGCGAGCTCGTGGTTCATCCTTCACCGCCACACACCGCCAAAGATCGCCCTAAGCACCCGACGTTCGAAGACTTCAAGTGCTTGCAAGTCCTCCTCGAGCATCATCCACGATACATGCCCGTAGAGGACTACCGGCCTTATGAGCGTTTTGTACATGGTACATTTCGTGCAGATGTGAATCTTTATTGATTGCAGCTTCTTGTGAAGGCCATAGTTAGCCCGACTTTCACTGATGATGTGCCTCCGTATGTCACGACTAATGTTATTGTCAGCCGTCAGCAACGTTCCAAGGTAGACGAACTTGTCGACCACCTCGAACGTATCCCCGTCTATCGTGATATTGCTACCTAGGCGAGCCCTGTCGCGCTCGGCCCTCTGTTAAAAAGCTTTAGGCATACTATCTTTTCAAATAGCTTTTAAGTTTACATTGATCTCGAATAGTGTCTGATTTCATTTCTGCAAAAAAAATGAAAATCGCTTTGAAAACGACCGAGATATACATTGGCAAAGTTGGACTTTTAACTTTTTCTGGACCCTTTGAAGTAAGCGTTAGTTTTCTCCCCCGATAGCATGTACTTTGGTCTTAGACGCATTCTCCACCAGTCCAACTTTCGCTGCCTCGCGTTTCAGGTGTACAGGTCTGCCACCTTTTCATATGTTCGGCCGACAATGTCCATATAATCCGCGAAGCAAACAAATTGACTGGATCTCGTAAAAATCGTACCCCGGCTGTTGAGCCCGGTGTAGGGAATAGATGTAAAAGTGTATGAAGGGAATAAATTTGTGTAATTTGTATGAGGAAAGAATATACAAATGTGTAGAGAATAGATACACTAAGATATTCTCGTGAGAAATTATTCAGAATGTATGAAGAGTAACTAATTTACACTACTGAGTATTTGTTACCCGAAGTGTAACCAAAAAGGGCTTTTGTAATAGCAAGGGTTAAAATGCGCACAAGGCCCGTAAAGGGTTTGAATGCGCCAAAAACATAAAAACAAATCAGTTTTGAAACGGATTTACGCGAGAATGGACGCTTCGAATAATAAGAAGGGGCGTGTTTATTAGTTCTAGTTATAATTAGATGCGTATTTGCTATTCCGGGAGTTTGTAGCAATCCAAATTCACGACAATGACGTGGTTGGTAGGGAACTTGAATCGTTCCCGTAGGATTGTTTATTGAAAAAAATATTCGTAATATGCTCGGCCACGAGATTGTGTAGACAGGAAAGAAAGAAAAAACAAGTGCACATCGAATCGTCCTGCACACGGTCATGTGATGTCACATTGTGTTAACTGCAATCTGCTAAAGCAGGGATGAAGTTTGGCTCCGGTGCTTTATGTGTGTGTGTGCTGTATAATAGTGTTTAAAAGGTGGAAGTTATGCATATGGTACGAAGAATGAGAAACACAGGAAAAATGAGAAATAATTGCGTGAAAGAAAGTTATGTGACGCAATCGTGAATTAGAAGTGTTCATGCGTGACGTCATCGTAGATTAGTTCATATCATACTCTCACATTTTGGAGTAAAGGTAAGGTGCCCAATTTGTTTTGTTTCCTCTCGCTGATCACACACGGAAAAATCAGACAACCCAAAAATATAGTTAAAAAAAAAACTTAAACTTTACAATTAGGACATTTTAGACGCATTTAGTTTTCAACCGCGGTGGGGTTGTTTTGCCTCTTTCGCAATAGCATTGATGTAAAGAACAGATAGAAATGTGTCGACTCAATGATACAATTCCGTGGAATAAGTCAAATATTGGTTTTATTAAATTTAAGTTGTTTTAACCCACTAGGGAGACTTCAAAAGCTATCGCTGGGTAAAAAATAACTTTGTACTGAGTTGGAATTTATCGCTGTTGTCAAATAAAAAACTATCGATAATCCGAGTGGCGTTTATAGGAGTTTGGCAGCCAAAACTTCGGCGCACTTTTATTAAAGATAGTTCATTTCTTATATGAACTTCGGTCTAAAGTTAAGCCGAATTGGGGTTATCTTACGAAATGACCGGTACATTTAGTCAATTACACTTCTTTCTTGTTCAGAGATTGTTACCGGTAATAATTTTACATGAAGTAGCTCCGTTTAATTAAAGTTATAGTTGACAAGTGTAAGTTGAATCTGATTTAACCTTTCAAGCAGAACATCACAAATGGGACATGGCCTGTTTTGCTCTTATGTTCTAAAATCACTTCCGCGATGAAGTTGTTTTCCAGATCGATCATTTTTTGGACTCTGTCGGTAATTGGATCAAAGTCTTTTAGGGTAATGAAGGTCTAATCTTGTATAATCTTGGTTTGACTGAAAAACCTTCCAAATTTCAGAAAAAAATGAATTTTTCGATCTACAAGAGTATTGTTAACAATGATATGTTGCTTATTTCGAATAGTTTCGACAAATCCTTTATATAGACGATGTTCTAAATCATCATTGCTGAAGAGTTCGGTTTAGATAAAAAAACTACACATTGCACGATGACTCTGGATACATGTATCATTCATTGTGTTTCTAAAGTATGGTTGGGAGCAATAAGAACACATATGTGTACCCAATACTAGAACATTAACGACTGAGCAATTGGATACAGTTGTACAGACATAGGTCCTGTATATTCAACCAATTATGAATGTTGAGTTACTCGTAATATCGTAAATGAAATTGTAAAAACCGTGTAACAAGACTCGGGTGTGGATAGCATTTAGTTAATAGAATTTGACTAATACAGTGAGTTGGTCGATGGGTCGGAGAAGCCATCGGACCTAGTTGGGTCAAACGAAATTTGAAATCCAACTTTGGAGTGAGTTGGTCGATGGGCAGAGAAGCCATCGAACCTAGTTGGGTCGAACGAAATTTGAAATCCAACTCTGGAGTGAGTTGGTCGATGGGTCGGAGAAGCCATCGGACCTAGTTGGGTCAAAAGAAATTTGAAATCCAACTCTGGAGTGAGTTGGTCGATGGGTCTGAGAAGCCATCGGACCTAATTGGGTCAAACGAAATTTGAAACTCAACTCTGGAGTGAGTTGGTCGATGGGTCGGAGAAGCCATCGGACCCAGTTGGGTCGAACGAAATTTGAAATCCAACTCTGGAATGAGTTGGTCGATGGGTCGGAGAAGCCATCGGACCCAGTTGGGTCGAACGAAATTTGAAACCCAACTCTAGAGTGAGTTGATCGATGGGTCAGAGAAGCCATCGGATTTAGTTAAGTTGAGATGCGTTAGATTACAAGCTCAATCTAGAATAGTGTAAGTAAGATAAAAGTGTGTTAGAATATGAGGAATGTTACCAACGAAAAATGTTGTTGAACATTTTCTGCTTTTGCTGCTAAAGGGTAAGCTCAATCCAGAATAGCATGACTAGAATCAGAGTGAGCTATTTGAAGTGCGATAGAACATGTAAAATGAGATGATTTGAAGACATTGTTGAACATTTTCTGATTTTGCTGCAAATGGGATGCTTCGAGCCTGGTAAGCTCAATCCAGAATAGCGTGAATAGAATCAGAGTGAGCTATTTGTAGTGCGATAGAACATGTAAAATGGGATGATTTGAAGACATTGTTGAACATTTTCTGATTTTGCTGCTAATGGAATGCTTCGAGCCTGGTAAGCTCCATCCAGAATAGCGTGAATAGAATCAGAGTGAGCTATTTGTAGTGCGATAGAACATGTAAAATGAGACGATTTGAAGACATTGTTGAACATTTTCTGATTTTGCTGCTAATGGGATGCTTCGAGCCTGGTAAGCTCAATCCAGAATAGCGTGAATAGAATCAGAGCGAGCTATTGGTAGTTGATAGAACATGTAAAATGAGATGATTTGAAGACATTGTTGAACATTTTTTGATTTTGCTGCTAATGGAGTGCTTCGAGCCTGGTAAGCTCAATCCAGAATAGCGTGAATAGAATCAGAGTGAGCTATTGGTAGTGCGATAGAACATATAAACAGAAATGATTTGAGGAACTTTTTGAACATTTTCTGATTTTGCTGCTAAAGGGATGCTTCGAGCCTGGTAAGCCCAATCCAGAATAGCATGACTAGAATCAGAGTGAGCTATTTGTAGTGCGATAGAACATGTAAAATGAGATGATTTGAAGACATTGTTGAACATTTTCTGATTTTGCTGCTAATGGGATGCTTCGAGCCTGGTAAGCTCAATCCAGAATAGCATGAATAGAATCAGAGTGAGCTATTTGTAGTGCGATAGAACATATAACCAGAAATGATTTGAGGAACTTTTCGAACATTTTCTGATTTTGCTGCTAATGGGATGCTTCGAGCCTGGTAAGCTCAATCCAGAATAGCGTGACTAGAAACAGAGTGAGCTATTTGTAGTGCAATAGAACATGTAAAATGAGATGATTTGAAGACATTGTTGAACATTTTCTGATCTTGCTGCCAATGGGATGCTTTGAGCCTGGTAAACTCAATCCAGAATAGCGTGAATAGAATCCAGAATAGAATCAGAGTGAGCTATTTGTAGTGCGATAGAACATATAAACAGAAATGATTTGAGGAACTTTTTGAACATTTTCTGATTTTGCTGCTAATGGGATGCTTTGAGCCTGGTAAGCTCAATCCAGAATAGCGTGAATAGAATCAGAGTGAGCTATTGGTAGTGCGATAGAACATATAAACAGAAATGATTTGAGGAACTTTTCGAACATTTTCTGATTTTGCTGCTAAAGGGATGCATCGAGCCTGGTAAGCTCAATCCAGAATAGCGTGACTAGAATCAGAGTGAGCTATTTGAAGTGCGATAGAACATGTAAAATGAGATGATTTGAAGACATTGTTGAACATTTTCTGATTTTGCTGCTAATGGGATGCTTCGAGCCTGGTAAGCTCAATCCAGAATAGCGTGAATAGAATCAGAGTGAGCTATTTGTAGTGCGATAGAACATACAACCAGAAATGATTTGAGGAACTTTTCGAACATTTTCTGATTTTGCTGCTAATGGGATGCTTCGAGCCTGGTAAGCTCAATCCAGAATAGCGTGACTAGAATCAGAGTGAGCTATTTGTAGTGCGATAGAATATGTAAAATGAGATGATTTGAAGACATTGTTGAACATTTTCTGATTTTGCTGCAAATGGGATGCTTCGAGCCTGGTAAGCTCAATCCAGAATAGCATGAATAGAATCAGAGTGATCTATTTGTAGTGCGATAGAACATGTAAAATGAGATGATTTGAAGACATTGTTGAACGTTTTTTTAAGTGCGTAAGAACATATAAAATGAAATGATTTCCTCATACATGTTAAAGTATTTTTTAACATTTTTGTTTAGAGTAGAGGAGGAGGTGAATGTAGGGAATAGATGTAAAAGTGTATGAAGGGAATAAATTTGTGTAATTTGTATGAGGAAAGAATATACAAATGTGTAGAGAATAGATACACTAAGATATTCTCGTGAGAAATTATTCAGAATGTATGAAGAGTAACTAATTTACACTACTGAGTATTTGTTAACCGAAGTGTAACCAAAAAGGGCTTTTGTAATAGCAAGGGTTAAAATGCGCACAAGGCCCGTAAAGGGTTTGAATGCGCCAAAAACATAAAAACAAATCAGTTTTGAAACGTATTTACGCGAGAATGGACGCTTCGAATAATAAGAAGGGGCGTGTTTATTAGTTCTAGTTATAATTAGATGCGTATTTGCTATTCCGGGAGTTTGTAGCAATCCAAATTCACGACACCCGGCTCTCCACATAACACCTTCTAGCGCAATATTGAACAACAGGCACGAAACTCCATCACCTTGTCGTAGTCCTCGGCGGGATCCAAACGAACTGATGCGTTGGGACCTGGTATTTACGACATTTTTGGAGGATTTGCCGTACAGTAAATATCTGGTCCGTTGTCGATCGGCCGTCTACGAAACCGGCTTGATAAGTTCCCACGAACTCGTTTACTACAGGTGACAGACGACGGAAGATGATCTGAGATAATACTTTGTAGGCCGCATTAAGAATGATGATCGCTCGAAAGTTCTCACAATCTAACTTGCCTCCTTTCTTGTAGATGAGGCATATAACCCCTTCCTTCCACTCCTCCGGTAGTTGTTCTGTTTTTCAGATTGTGCCTATCAGCCGGTGCAGTCAAATGGCGAGCACCTCCGGGCCCATCTTTATGAGTTCAGGTCCTATACCATCCTTACCAGCAGTTTATTGCTCTTGAGCTGCTCTTGACATCCTTAACTTTCCTCAAAGTGGCGGCTGGTTGGTTTTCATCCTCCGCAGTACTGACGAAGGCATTTCCTCCGCTGTCCCATCTTTCAATGCCTGTGCTTCCAGCGCCATTCGGGTGCTCGTCGTAGTGCTTCTTCCACGTTTCAATCACCTCACGCTCGTCCGTCAAAATGCTCCCATCCTTATTCCTGCACATCTCGGCTCGCGGCACGAAGCCGTTGCAGGTTGCGTTGAGTTTCTGATAGAACTTACGTGGATCTTGAGACCAGCACAGCTGTTCAATCTCCTCGCACTCCGTCTTCTCCAGGCGGCGTTTATTCTCCCAAAAGAGGCGGGTCTGCTGTTGCCGGTTCCGTCTATAACACTCCACGTTCTGCCGAGTCCCTTGCTACAGCATGACCGCCCGTGCTGCATTCTTCTCATCCAGAATCTGCCTACATTCCTCGTCGAACCAATCGTTCCGTCGACTCCGTCCCACGTACCCGACGTTTCTCTTAGCTGCATTGTTGATGGCTGCCTTCACTGTTCTCTAGCAGTCCTCAACAGGGGCTTCATCCAGCTCACCTTCTTCCGGTAATGCAGCCTCGAGGTGCGTATGCCACTGCGACATCGGGTTGCTTGAGCCGCTCTAGATCGTACCGGGGCGGCTGTCGATACCGTAAGTTGTTAACGACAGAGAGTTTTGGGCGCAGTTTAACCATCACCAGATAGCGGTCAGAGTCGATTTTAGCGCCACGATAGGTCCTGACGTCGATAATGTCGGAGAAGTGCCGTCCATCAATCAGAACGTGTCGTTGGTGACTACTGACGGAGAATTCACGGATTTCCACAATCTGACTGGCCCACTGGAATGCTCTGGTGAAATCGATTGATGGTTGGAGGTTATTTACTGCTTATGGAACCACTCTTCAACCTTTTGTCGGCTGCTTGCATGGCTCTGATTGCTTCGCCTACTCTTTATGATCACCATGTCTTTTAGAAAGCATTCCACACATATAAAATCTCTGGATCGTGCTGTAGCTTTATTGATAGGCGCATTCGTCGCAACAATGGTAAATGGACATAAATCAAAATAAAAACATCGGATTATGCCATTTACAAATATCTAAGAAGATTCATTCGATTTCGAACGATTTGGTTATAAAAATCGTTGAAAAACATGTAGAATGTTGATTTCCCTAAAAAAACTCAAAACCAACAAACTTTTGTTAAAAAATAGAAACTTGTTTTTGAGTTTTAAGGATACTTATTAACGTGTCGCTACTCAAAATACGCGTAACTTAATTGTGTTTCAAGTTGTCTTGATGTGCGATAATCGTGTTGAATTATAGACTTTCAGAAAATGCGTAACATTAGGGGTTTATCTTATTCCCAAATAAATTTTGTGCATTATTTTCATACATTTAAATTTTCCGACTCAATTTGACGTCCAAAAAATATACAAAATTATAATCTCATATCAGTCAGGAATCTTAAAGGTATTCTAAATTACCAAAAAACGATAAATATAAAAAATTAAAAATTATTTTTGGTAGTTTTGGTCACCTTATTGTATGGAGCCCACCTATTGTGCAACCGCCTTTCTTCTTTGGGGTGGGCAATGGTCGGGTGATCGAAATGGGGAAATATTTATGAATCTCATCTAGATTTCTCCGGCCAGAACGGCCCACACACGTTCACCGATGGGACCGGACCGCCACACCGCAGTTTGGAGTCCGGATGTGAACAAAAGGAAAGAAAACTCGTATCTCAAACTGCTCATCCTGTGTGCGGAAAAGTTCGGTTCGGCGTGCAGCATTTGGCACTTTCCAGTAAGATTTGTGAATTTGGACCAACGGTTTTCCAGGGAACCATTGCATGTTTTCGCACCGAATTCCGTCAGCAAACTTAAATTCCACAAACACAATGGGTGAACATTCGGAAGCAAAGGGAATGGACCATCCCTCGTGTTCACCGCAACAGCTATATTTCTCACCATCACACTCCCCGGGCAGGGGTTTTCAGGATGTGCTCGATGTTGCACTGTAGTTTACTAAATTAAACCCACAAGTCTCAGTTCTATCTAGCAGAATGTTATATAAAAGATAAATATAAATATATAAAATATATCGTGTTAGATTTACATTCCAATTCCGTGCTCCATCGAACTAAAAGTTTGAACACCCTGCCACTTCTAGCACAGTTGTGAGTGCGGGCTTCAACGGTTGGCAATGGTAAAGTTGAAGAGTGAAATTAAGTACCCAAGAGACCACCACCGACCGTCCTTACCGGCCACCTACCATCCAACCAGTACACCCCGAGAGTAAACCGAAGCAATGGATGGTATTCCAGTGGACGCGGCCATATTTCCAGCAAAAAGGGTTGAACTTTCTTCCGATGGTGGTGTGGTGGTCATGCGTTTCTCGAGAGCGCATCGATCTGGAAATAAAAGATACTAGATTAGAAGAAGACCAACTACTCCCGCCTTGGAAGGGTTTCTCTTCGACGGCAAAAAGGGAAAACTTATCGAACCAAGCGGATACGAGGGAGTACTATCACTCGGATAATGATGTGAAAATTTGAGATTTTGGACGGTGCTGTTCGATGAACGTAAGTCCCGATGCGGCGAAGCGAAACTTAATTTCTGGTCCCGTTGTTTTCTTCTTGTGAAAAGTACCGACGTAAATCGATCAAGATTCCCCTCCTGTTTCGGTCGAGCCCCAGAGGGAATGAATTGCTCAAAAATTTAAATATGTACAAGCACTAAACTCACCACCAAAGTTCAACGTAAACAAGCCCAAACATGCTCCTCTTAATGGTTCCTTGAAACAACCTTGCGATGACCATCTTCGAAAAGAGAAGATATGACGGAGTTATCGCGCCAATATTGACCCTTTTGCTTACAAAAGCAACGATGGTGGTCACTCAAGAAGGGACATTTCCCAAAAAACTGTGTAGTTTCTCGTGCGCCAATGGCAAAGGGTAATTTTGTACTGTCATCATATCGAAGGACGTTTCTATTTCACTGCTGTAAATAAAGGGGGACAGCGAAAACTAGTTTTTCTGAAGAAAAACGTGCTGTTAATACTAGCTAATTTGGTGGTGCGTTTATTGACGACATGACGAGTGATTTATGGACTGAATTCTGAAGACGTATCTATAGTTTCAAATTATTTAGCAATGGACTGAAAAGAAAAATCTATTCAATTTCAATTAATTCAGGATCTACCTACACCACGCTGTTCATTAGTCTAGGACACGGTAGAAGTGGCGAATGCGCTAATAGTGTAAAGTGTCATTAATATAAAAAAAGTACTTGAAGGCCCGCATTGGCTACACAGATTCATATAATATCTACATTTTTACTTGCAAAAGAACTTTGCTATTTGGAAGAGAGCTTTGATTCCGCTAATGAAGTTCAAGATCTCCTGCCTCAATTCTCCAAATTGGGAACAACTGTCTACGAATGGCGGCACTTTTTGCTTACACACTTGAATTGAAGATTCTACGCTTTTTCGTTTTGATGTTCGAAATATTTGTCTAAAGCAGCAATAATTTCATGCTTGAAGGAAAGCGCGCATTAAGGAGGAACGTAATTTTTTTTTCTATTTTACCACGTTCAGTAAAAGTTTTATATCCCAATTTTCTGAAAGGAAGTACCGTGATGAATCAAAATCCGGACGGTACCAATATCCGGACACTATGATAATATTGATTAAATAAAAGAAAAAGTATATGTTAATATGTTTAATTTTATGCATCGCTTTTACCTTTAACATTGTTTATCATTTTAATGAATCTTGTGATCTAGTAACCATTGCTAAACAATTGATAACAATAAAAACAGAAAAGTTGTTCCAGTCAGATTTTTTTTTTCATCGCAGTGCAAGTTCTTCTCGGTTAAGCATCGATGGAAACTCCATCAAACAGTTCAATCGTTGCCGTCGTCGAGAACGGACGCAAGTAATTGTGTTCCCCTTGATCGGTTTCTCGTTATTGTCAGAAGAGTTTCCAAGCGCGCTTTGTTTCACGGTCGTTAACTGTTGCTACATCTCTCGTGGTTGATTTTTGTGCTGTAGAAACAGCATGACTGAAACAGTAATCAATACCGTACAGTTTCGCTTTCCGGCGGGTAGTCCACAACCATCATGGGTGGAAGTGGCAACTTTCCTAAAGCAGCTGGACACGGTTTTGATGTCGATGGAAACCGCGTATAAAACAGCACAAGACCGTTCGCTGTTCATCAAATTTACGTCCAAAGAGGCTATGACGGAATCACAGCGCAAAAATGTGAATCCACGGCAATTCGTTTATGCGAACTGAAAATCAGTAGCAGTGAGGATGTCGACCGCGGGTGCAAATATGCAATACGTCCGTCACGGTGTCTCTGGTAGAAAACATTAATATAAAAAAAATCAGTATCGCTAAAACACCCACCAAATGAAAGCTTAGGGTTTCCCCTTTCATTTGAGACCGGTTTGGCAATGTTCTATCGGGGGGTACTGAACATTTTTTTTTAATGGGAGGTTGGTACCATAGGTGATCTTCATTCACCAATAGTATAATACTACGAATCACTTATGCCACATGAAGACAACTCAATCGAATTGTAGAAGGCCATGACAAATATTTCCATGATACAAACTTGTTTTTGTTTTGGCTGTGTTGCTTGAGTTGTCGCGTTCTAAGGTAGTATAGCGAAGAATTGGTGAGAACAACAATCTCCTCAAAACTAAAGGGAAAACGTGGTAGACCCAGTACTACCGACAATGCAAAAAGGAAGTGACAATTGAACTTGTGTTCGATCTGCTACACAGACAAGCACAAAGGCATGCGTCATATTTGCACGAGTGCTACAGCACAACGCAACTTGGTCAGCATCATCCAGAATGCTCACGCTGGCGAATCCTCGGTAGCCCAATATATGAGACAAAAACCGACAGATGAAGAGGGCCAAGTACAAGCTGGAAATGAACTAAGCGTCTAAGAAAATTTAGTATTTTACCAGAATTCGCCAGACTTCCCACAGCATTTCCAATAACTAACCAACCATGCATTCTCAGGATCCCGTTAGAAATATTTTATGTCCAATAGGAATGCACAGATTCCGATCAGTATCCTCATGAATCCGCGTAAAATTCTGAAGAGCCCACTATAACGGATAGGATCCCGCGAACAATATCCAGAATTCAGTTAGTTAATACACATTTTAATGATTACATACGGCCCACATCCTTGATTTAAATTTTGATGTCTCACGCCTTAT